>NC_048288.1:13740219-13920219 GCF_009762535.1 Notolabrus celidotus
AACTTTTGGGACACTAAAGAGCTTGGCCTTTTCTTTACACTTTTAAAAGAAGGTGAGGAGTATATATTGCTCTTGACATGACCGAGCCAATAAGAGTTGTGAAAGAGGTGACTCCAATTAGTGTAAAATCAACAAAGAAGTGTAAAAACAAAGGTTTATAAAACACATTTTTCAAAGGCAGACAACTTTAAGTCTCTTCAAAGATCTTGAAATGAGTCAAGCCAGAATGCAATTTAAGAAGTGTGATAAACGTTTGGGTGAAAAATACTTTTTTCCCTTCATGAAGTAGGCCCAACTTATTTGCCAAAAAAGTGATCCATCCCTGCACAATATAGAGGCTGTTAATTCCAGCCTCTGCATTGGAAGAAAAAGCGAAGAAGTCACTTGTGGATTGAAAATATGCACTTTTTTATGACCCCATATTGCAGAGGCTACTTCAACTAGTGCTCTGTGGTTTAGATGGATGTCTGAGGGGCAGGTCCAGGAGCAGTCAGGGTGAAGAAGACATCCAGGAGCTATTGACTTTTGTCAGCTGTAAGTTATGGCCGTTTGGGACCCAGTATTCAGCCATTGAGCTGGAATGCCTGGTCATAAAGTGGACCAGAGAGACTTTCGAGTGCTTTCTTTTTGGAGGAGACTTCATCCTGGAGACTGACCCCTGAGGTCTGCAATGGCTCCATCAGATGAAAGACTCTATCAGCCACATCTCTGGGGGAGTGTTTAGAAATGCAAACCCAACCGGTTCACGGTTCAGTAATGCCCAGGGAAATCCAATGTTGCATCCAAAAAGTAAAAAGAAAAAAGAAAAACCTTGCTCCAGCGTCTCCAACATTGGATTTTTTGTCCAATTTATTGATTGATATTGATTGGTTTCAGAAAACTGCCCATTAAAATGTCAAAATATCCTGTCACACCATGATTTTAGACTCAGTTTATTTTTTGCTATTTTTTCAGTTTGTACAATAAGCCTAGTCATTTGTCCAGTGGTAAAGTAACAAACTGTCACACGTTATTTGGAAAGATTACTCAGTTATGTTGCTATAACTGTGAGTCATATGACTATTTTGGTGTTTATGAATGTAATACAGCTCTGCCCACCTGATTGGTATGGTGCTGTTTTCCCTTGTGTGCGTTTCTTCCCCTCCCTCTATAAATGGACTGTGTATAGCTCTCTAGTCTTCTGACCACTAGCAGTGTTTTTAAGTTACATGTCACATTCACTCATTCAAAACACATTCATACATTGATGGCAGGTGTAGAGCCCATCAGTATTAACTAATCCCATTCACCCATCAATGGCACAGCACCGGGGGCAGTTCAGGTCTAAGTGTCTGGTCCAAGGACACTTAGGCATGTGGACAGTGTGACCTCTGACCTTCTGATTGAGAAACAACCAACCTTACCACTGAACAGATGTCTGCTAGCTATTCGACAGGAGTCCAAGAACACTTAGGCATGTGGACAGTGTGACCTCTGACCTTCTGATTGAGAAACAACCAACCTTACCACTGAACAGGTGTCTGCTAGTGATTTGACAGGAGCAAAAGTTTAAAGTGTGGAACATGGAAATACTATTCACCTCCAATGTGACAGAACTTTTGAGTGTTAGATGTTTAGTGATGACTGCTCGTGTTGTAACTTCTAAGTGTCATATGTATATTAAATATACAACAGTAAATTTCAAGTGTTTACATTTTTGTGAACTAAAAGCAGTTCTAGAAATGGTAGAAGAGAGTAGCTTTTTATTTCACCCATGTTTCCCCTTTTTTTATGATAGGTAAGGTATTTGTCTTTGCTTTATTTCTTTGGAGGCAAGAACGTTTTGATTATAAACTGATGTTGTCTTTGTTATGTTGGCATTTACTCTTCCTCAAGTGTTTATTTACTTATCTTGTGTGTTGAATAAATCGAAGCTTTTGGGCTGCAGATTCTTGTTTGCTTGGTCGTCCTTGGGAATGAAAGGAGGAGGGGGCCCTTTTATGTTGCGCTCTGTTTTTTTCCTAGACTAGGCCTAACAATTCGAAGACAAAAAGTTGCTAGGGACTCAATTATTAATTTGCATTGAGTCATACTGTATCAAATCAAACACACTGAACTGTACCAAGTCGTAGGTACATTACACATTGATTGGTTGGTTGGTTAGTTGGATGGATAGATGGATGGATGGATGGATGGATTTTTTATACATGAACTGTCCTACACTTCACAGAAGTAATTTACAACACACATAAGCAATCTACATGATCTACTCCCATGAGCTTGGAGATGGAGAAGAAGGCCAATACGAAGCTTTCAGTTTTTCAGAAACGGGACAGAGGAAACAGCACCAACCCCAGGCACAGAGGCAGAACAATATAGTTACACACAACATTTCAATCACTAGACTTATAAATGAAATGGGTGCTTTCACACCTGTATGTTGGAGAAGTCGTTTCGACACAGGGGCCGTCTCCCCCTCTTGGTCATGGTTTTTTCGGACATATGTGGACACAGCTATCACGCTCAGATACAGAACAAAATAAGCAAGCCGAGATTGAGACAGTGTTCTCACTGCAAATTAACCACTCCAGGGTTTAATTATAAGTAAGCAATCAACCCAGCAACTGGAAGAAATAGCTCCATGACCCTTCACACTCCGGTGGGTGAGGTAGTTAGCATAAAAATAACAATAGCCAAACTTTACTTATTGTCTCCATCCAATTGGGCGTAGCAACTTTACAGGACTCAATGACAGCTACTGTTTCAACAACTGGTAGTTCATCAAATTTTGTCAACTAGGGGTTTCTGTCCTTATCACTGGAACCTTTTACACAATGCTTGATCAGTTTCTTAGCCTTTAAGCAACACTGCTCAGTAAAGCAGCTCTCGTTCATGTGCTGGCTCACAAGTTTGTTAACTTCTGGATTTTTGTGAGTTGTGTCCGACATTTGATTAATATGCTTATTTGCACAAATGTCGATGAGGCGTTTGACCTCCTCACTGCTTAAAGTCAGCCCACTCCTCCACTCTTTTTGTTTGTAGGTTAACTGGCTAAAGTTCATTTTCGTCTTATGTTGCATTCACACCAAACGCGAACACAGCTTAATATTAATGTGTAGACTCAAAAACACCCAAGGGGAAAATGCAGCATTATGTAATATTTTTTAATCTGAATCAAAACAAATCAAACAAGCTATACTCTAAGATTATGTAAATCACAAATAATCCTCTGAAGGAAATGAAGAGTTTTCTGTAATTTTATATGAGTAGGTTGAACTGTTTTGTTTTTTCAAATGTTGGATCTTGTTTCTTGAAGAGATCATTAGCTTGAATACAGCCAACTTCTCACTGGTTTATCTAACGTTGACTAAATCTAGCTATTAGTGTATTTGATAAAGGACAAGCCACTTTTTGTTTTCTCTGATCGCTTCAGAATAGTTACATCACATTACACCTTGTATATCATCAACCTGCTTTTTAACATTTTCTATGCTCTGTGAAAAACATTCTGGAAATGAACATTATTATAATTATATAAGGTGGCCAAGATGCCTATGGAACAAGTTTATATGCAACTCTGTATAAGAGTGTTGACCTCAGTGACAACTATTACTATTAATGAAGGACTGCTGTTGCATTAATTAGACCCCAGACAAGTGTAGTGGGAGACAGATTGACATGGCATTTTAGCCATTGATGCGCCCTCTTTTGAGGGCAAAGGACAAGACAAACTGTGATTCAGTCTGGACCACTCTTGTTAAAATAAATATTTGCATGCAATACGGTATGTTTGGCGTTGTGGCTCAGTTCTGGGAGCTCCCTGCCCTTCCATGTGCCTACGTGGAATGCCAAAGCCTGAGATGGGCAGAGCACACCTCCCTTTTTAAAAAAATGTGTATACATGAAAAACAACGGCAGGGAGAGCAGCAGAAAATACCTCATGGGGAATATAAAGGAACAGGCATCAGTGACAATACATACGACACTGGTAAACTCAGACACAGCATTAAAGGAGGTTCTGTGGTGGAGGTGGGTTGCAGAGCAGTTTGCTATTTGCCAATTGGATGTTGTTGTAATCAGCTGAGCTGACATCTGATAGGGGCTTCATTGTTGTGTGTACGTGTACTTGAAGCATTTGTGCCTGTTTGTGTACCTGTTCTACGTTTAGTGTCGGACAGCAGTTTTAACACGAGACAGATTAGAAAACTGCTCTCTTGGAGATGCTGACACACACACAAAGACTTTTCCTCCCTTTTTTTTCAGTCATTACACACCAGTCTGAGGTTGCTTTTTTTTCTGGTGTTATTTGTGCAGCAGCAGAGGCTGGTGGCCTGAACAGAGTCAAAGCTTATTAAGGGGTACAACCTCTGGTAAACAATAATGCCGGGGCTCAGACGGAGAACACTGTATCTTTGAACTAAGCCTGGGGAGATGACAAAGTTACGAAGCATAGGAAACACCTCTGTTCTTCATGGGTGACTGTTTGTTATGTGACTGAATACCGAATCCAGCAGGGGCCATGGCGCTTTGATGATAGGTGTTCTCTCCCTAGTAAATGTCGCTGGTATCACTGGCCCCACTTCCTGGAGTGTGGAAAAAGCTGTTGAGGAGGGTCAGGGGATTGACAACTAAATGTGAGTTTAATATACAGTCTCTTAACTAAATAAGACTTCATATTGTAAAACTCCCCAAACATATCTGCATTCAGTCAGTGTGTGATGTTCTTGGTAAGGTTGTCTATCAAAGAACTGTATAAAACACTGCAAGTTGGTACAGGCATCTGCTGCAACAACACAGGGTTGTTGTACTGTCCTTGTGTGTACCTGTTCAGAATTTTATTTCATGTACATCTGTGATAACAGAGTTTATCCAGGGGACAACAGTCTGCGCTGAATGTTAATAATACTTACTTATACAAAAACAAACAAACACTGATTTCTTTCTTTCTCTTTTTTATGAAATAGGCTTACTGACAATTTAATCAGGGCTTTACATTTAAAATATGAGCATACAAAATGAGATCAAGTATCAAACAGTCTTATATATGAGAGAAGCGTATCTAACAATGAGAGTTAGAAACTGAAACCTTTTACAAACCTCAGATTAATCTGATCATAGAAATATGACCAATGCTAAGACTGTCTGATGTCACTTTCGGATGTCGAATAGGTTAATTTTAAAAAAGGTAAGATAATTCCCTCAGCTCTTTTTATGATTGTTTTATTTTCTGTTTTGTCATTTTGGGACTCTGAACCTTTTCATTTTCCATTTTTGTTTGTGTAATTACTTACAGAAACAGGGAACACATTCTATGTCATTTTTTTCACAAAATTACCACATGTTTCATTACATTTTTTTAACATGCAATTCAATTTAACATTACAAAATGTATGAAATCCTACTGTTAGGAGTTATCGATTTACTGAGGAAAGGATTCTTTGTTGTAGACAAAGCATTTTAACTGAACATTTTCAGCCTCTGGTGGAAGACAGGTAGTAGCTGTTCTCACCTCACCTATCATGGAAGTCTATTCCATAACTGCAGGTGAGAAGGATGAAAGTTAAATAATCAGTTTTGTAGAATGTGAAATCCATAACATAAGAAGTAAAGAACTGAAAACACATATAGAAAAGCTGACAGGAAAAAACATTGTATACTTGAATAGTTGTAGAGACTTTTGCATACAATTTGCAAAATCATAAGTACTTATTCACATTTTTGACTAAAGTAAAAGTGGAAAAGAACAGGCTATGAGCTGTTCTCAAATTATTAAAGGCAAAAGTGTCCCTCAGAAATTCATTTTATGTAATGAAAGCGCAAAGCTGTCTATATGTTATGAGGAAGAATATTAAACCTAACTCATTCTAACTTGAAATCCAATAAAGAAACATTATCCTATTATACATCAAAACAATGAATATTTATTTTGCCTCAACATCTGTGCTAAGGGGAATGTCTTGAAGCTCAAATTCAGCTCTAAAGAGAAGTTTAGTAATGAGGTGTTTGTGCTTGGTTAATTTGCACCTCTGTGTATTACAGCAGCAAAAGCAATTATCATTATGATAATCACTTTCATCATGTAAAAACTGTAATCTTCTAAGACTGGGCTGTTGTTCAGTGAGTTTATATCAGTGTTATAGTCGAGTCAGAGTCGAGTCTCTGGTCCTCAGTGTTAAAGACTGATTCGAGTCTGAGTCACCAAAGAAGAACCTGACTTGAGACTGGGTCCTCATTACCTGCGTCAGAGTCCAAGTCCACTCTTAACTATTCACTGTATGAGCCTTGACTGACTGTGTGAGTCACATTAATTGATTCTGATATGTTGGGATCACTGCAGCTGCCTAATAACTTGCAGATACCGACCAGCTTTATTCCGAATTTTAACCAACCCAACATCTTGGACCCAGTGTTTGTGTCACTTAAGTCGCAAACCTAACAACTAGCTTGCTAACAGTATGTCATAAACAGTCCATGTAGGTTTACTAAAGTATTTCACCTACTTGTTATGGTGCATCCTAGACTGATGTCTGTTAAAGTTTGATCATTCCCTGATCTCCTCTTCAATGGTTCTCAAACGAGCCTGGCGTCGCCAGACAAATTCATCTTGATAGTCAGGTCTGGATCACTTACATTCATTTAACTTTGTCCAGGGGGAATTGGCAATGCTCATGCTCATGTCCAATTGCTTGCCTCCACAAGCAATTGGACAGACCTACAACTAATCAGAGCAACCCAGTGCAATGTGACATTCCGCATATCAACAGAAAATGCAAACAGACCGCAGTATATAGAGGAAAGAAACACGTTTTTGAATGCTGTAAGTGCAATTGTTAATTTATTTTTTTTACATGAAAATAGATCATCCAGTTTGTTTTAAATAGCTGCGATAGCAATTCAATCAATGGACCCCTCTGTGACGGAAGCTGCCATCTTGGTTTGTCTTATAGAAACCACCCCATTTTGAAGGACTGTGGCAAAATCATTGTGAATTGTAGCAGTTCCAGACCCATCTGCCAGCAAAAATGAATATGAGCTGGCTGATTCTTAACACCAGGCCATTCGTACAAGTCAAACATGTTGCACTGCTTTTTTTTTGCAATTACTGAGAAATCTTCAAAAGCAAAATGTATGATTCTTGGCACCTCTTGCTGCAAGCAGATGAACCCAACCCTTGCTTGAAACTAAATTCATTGTTGGGGCCTCTTACAAAGTTAGAAAATGCATGTGTCCTGAAAATCGGAACTGGATTTGGACTTGAGTCTGAGTCCTGGACTCAGTACTACAAAACAAGTGTATGGATACAAACAAGATTAAAATGTCCTGACTGTTGTTGCTGTCTTCCAATTCAGAAGCAGAAAATTCACTGCAATTTTACTGCAAAAGAAAGCAGCTGCACAAGTCATTTAAAGTAGTCTCTGCCCTTTCCATCAGCACTAGATCTATACAAAGCATAACCAATCAAGAAATCTTCTAATTTGAACCCCTGATAATACAGGACCAGTTGTGTATGAATAAACACTTTTTTGGTAGGTGTGTTGTATCGACTCAGTGTACTCACTGCAGTCAGTAGTTTGCACACATGGACTGGTGCCTCTGAAGACACACTGCTTCTGGCTACTGACTGGCTTGGGTTTGTATAATGCAATTGTGTTTGCTGAACGCATACACAATGAGTTGTGCTGCATGTGAACGTGGGCATGCACAAAGACTTAGCATGACAAAGTGATACATTGTGTAGGCGTATTGGTACATGAATATTTATCTCCATCCATCCATCTACTGTATGCTGTAATCATTTGTCTGGCCTGTCTGTGAATGTGTGTATCATGCATTACATTTGTCTCTTATCAGACTTCAAGACAATACTGGGGCACAAACACTGAACAATGCATGGAATTAAAGACCAAGAGTCGTCAGTGTGTTTAGAACAAAGGCTCAAACCTTCAAGAGGCAGTTTTTGTTCATGTGATTTGAACAAATCCAACCAGCATGTGAACGCAAAACCATAACCATGTACTAAACATATTAACGTAAAAATGTTCATGTATATTTAAATACCAATCATATGAGATAAGCTTTCCAGGTATATTTACCAACGTATCTTGAAAAAGCAGCATGAATAACAACAACTGAAATTACTTTGCATGTTGGTAGGACACCATTTTAGTCTTAAGGCACACACTTTACGGGGATGACCTTTTTCATGACGCCACAGTTTCAAAGATTTTAAGATTACACGTTTTCCATAATTAGAGGCACAGACTTGACTGACAGGTGGGAACACTGTAGCTGTTGGTGAGGAGGCTCTATGCCCACCTCTTGACCTCACACTAGCTCGTCAGAAGTTAAGTTGAGTTCAGCATTCCAATATGGCTCCCGCCGATGATTAGCTTCAAAACAGCACTTCAGAAACAGATGGGTGACGTCACGGATGCTGCATCCATTTATTATACAGTCTTTGATACAGTTTGTGGATATTTTCTATCTCAGCGTTTTGGCTTCACGTCTACACAAAATCGTAGTTTTTGGTCCCTTTCAATGGAGTTTTACGAAAGCGAATTCCAAGCAGGAGATTTTTTTTAAACTCTGCTTCGTCTGTATTGGTGTGAACTACATTTTGTGAAATATTGTCATCTTGCACATGACAATAGTTGTATGCATTGCACATGTGCAAAAATGGAGGGCCACTCAGTACCACGCTGTTTTTACTCATTATTCTGCATCACGTGGTCGAATAAATATATTATGCTTAATGTTTTTTGATTCAGTTATTTGTACATAGTTTAAATAAGCGGTTTAAAATTGATTTTTTTCTCAAGAAGACGTCCAATACCCATGCTCACAATGTTCTTCAGTTATGTTTGATGTGAATGACTGAACACATTATCAGTATACTGACCTGGTGTGCTTAAGTGGTAGTTTTCAACCATATCTGCATTGTTTTAATATTTTGTCTAAATATTCATAGAAACCTGGTGTGGACAGGTTGTTTTTTTTTATATCTGTATACATGCAGATAAAGCCTTTGACAGGGGAAGTGTTAACTAATATTGATAATATGGAACATTAGCAAGAATTACACGTAAGGGCTTCATTTCTTTATAGCTGAAAACAACATATTTATTTGTTATTATACGCATTAGGGATAATGTATAGTAAGCAGGCAAATTATAATCTCAACAGGGTGAGCAGGGGACTTGTCTTACCCTGACAAGGGTAGAAAGGGAAGAAATTGGTGAAGTGTGCCGGACTCCTTTACGAGGATTGGTTTGAAATTATGTGTGTGACTTTTGCTATTGAGAATAAATTACTTTTGCTATGTGGTTTTGATCAATTAGAATCAAATTTGAATGCAGCTCGGTAATAAAAAATATATAATATAGAGATTACAGAGTGTGTTTGGGACAAGTGTCCATCTAAACATGGGGGCTGTACAGGAGGAAAAAGTAGCAACCAGGTAAACCACGGCTCTGAAAACCTAAAAAAGAGTAATAAAAATTAAAGAATGGTGCATAATCTAGTTAGAGACATGCATAAATAACTAGAATAAAAAGATTAAAAAACAAGCAATGATAGAAGTAATTTGATCATCTTATTTCTTTCCACTCAGATAAAACATTGCCAGTGTGTGGATTTGGTTGCAGTGTTAATATTTGAGAGCCAGATTGGAGACTAGCATGGAAACATTTTGATTCTCAGTACAACAATTATGTTTGTGAATTTGTGTTAATTTATTCAAGCTTGGTCTTACTAATTTTTCATAATTCAAATTCATAAAACAAAAATGGTTCAATTTTTTTCCACTGTTAAATAAATTGTAACTGTAGATTTGAAGTCTTGATGATCCAAAAGGCAAATCAATTTTACAACCCGGTCAAGTACATTATCTTGAAAGTATAAAATTATACTTCAGAATAATAACTTCTTTCTAATAAAATCAAAGGTTACTAAAAACATGGGCTCTGTTTCATTCAAGTCTGTACTAAGCTCCTGTTGAATAGATGGATGGATTGTGTGTTCTGCCTTTCTCCTGAGGAGAAAACTTGGCTCAAAGTCTACCAACGTGACTAAACACACATGGCCTGTATGTCTCGAGGGTCCTCTAATGGGCGATAGGAATAGATCGTCATTATATATAATATCGCCTCAACTCCCACATTACATCTTAATATTGCCGCCCTCCTATTACAAACATAATACCGGGGTCCTGATATGAAAGCTGGAGCGTCGTTTTAAAATAGTCGTGTGCTCAGTGTATCACCTTCCATGGAATTAGGCCTCAGGCAAATGGCTTAACAAGATTAGCTGGCCAACCAATTTAACAAAGGCGCAGTAATTGTTTAATGAAGATATTGAATATTCAGGGAATATTGTGTTCCATAAGCTATGACTTAATAACTGTCTGCAGTCCAAATGAGAGTCATCATTTACAATACTAACTGCTGCTCAAGGAGAAAAAAGGGCTGCTGCTGATAGTAACAATTAAGACTTATTTATTTATTTATTTATTGTGGTACACTAATATTAAAAGAGACATGCAGTGCTGCCCAGTCTAAGAGATGAAACTCTCAACACGTTTTCTATTTTGACAAAAGTGCACCTGTTTATAAAATACCCATCTTAAAATACAAAGTTTTTGATGATTTGTTTGTATTTCTACTCGTGAGTTGCACACTAAGGCTGTTTTTGAAACCTCCTACTATACTAGCAGTATGTACTGATTTGGCCAAAATTCAGTATGTAGTATTCAGTATGTGAAAAAGAGCAAAATCTGCAGTATGCCAAAACTACCCGGATGTCGTACTGATTCAGGAACATTTCTCAGTATGCATTGGTCCAGTCTTCCTTGCGTACTGTTTCCCACCATGCACAGCGCTAACGTTCTGCTTTTTTCTGCTTTTTTGAAGGGGGGCACTCAGTTTCTAGATGCTGTGAAAATTATGAAATTCCATTTAAACCACTTCTTAACTTTTTAAATCATAAGTGGATGCTAAAGAAGCAGTTTCACAATCAGCTTGGCCGTTGTTTATTTCCGCTTTCCAAAACCGGAAATCGAGCTACGCCTGGCCCGGCATACTGCTTAATAGAACCAACAGAACAGAGATTCCACACACTACCTTCAAACGCAGTATATGGTTTGCAGTACATACTATATTCTAGGAAGTATGTAGCAGGCCGTTTCAAAAACAGCCTAAGAGTAGCCCACTAGGAGTGGAAAGGTGCCAGGCTTGTTAGCAGGATTTCAGAAACACTGAGACCTTTAGTCTTTCTCTTTTGCTACTATTTTCTAAGCTTTGGCAGCTCCAAGGTGCCTTTGGTCAACAAAGAGTTAATTTATCAGTTGAATGACTAATTCAATTGTTGACATAACAAATATATATATATATATATATATATATATATATATATATATATATATATATATATATATATATATATATATGTATATATATATATATATTATTATACATATATATTTGTTATTATTATTTTTTCACAATGATAAAAATGGAGATAGCAAAGGTCTTAGAACATTTTAATATGACATGAACAAGGGTTAAAATAATTGTATATTTCTTATTGAACTGATTGTTACCTCTTTGAATATTCAGACATGTTTTAAATTAAAATGGCAAAGACAACTGCTCTATATCATAAAAGTTGGAAATGAGTGTCCTTGAGATCAACTTGTAAGTCATGTGAAATGTCTTTTATTTAATAAATAATAACTTGGAGACTTTTTGACTTAGAGTCTTATTTGTTGTTTTTCTGTTAAGTATTCATGGAGGAACAAAGCAGACTGTGTGCAACAACCTGGATGAAACCAACAGAGGTAAATAATGTCGGTATAAAACACATAAAAGCAGTGTTTTAAGCTCTCTTAGTGCATCCAGAGACGACCTTGACTTTGAAAACACAAGGCAATGGGAGTGAAACCTAGAAATACGTATCCCACTACAACACTTACCACTTCGTGGTTTTCTGGCAACATGATGAAACTTCCTCGAAATCTCCTGCAATGTTGCAATGTCACTCTTCCTATCAGTGTGTGTAGGGGGCACTAGAGTGTGTTGCATGTGCATGTGTTTTTTTTCTTGCTCTCAACTGAAATATACAAACTCCCTGCTGGGAAATCTAGTGAAGCTCCATGTTTTGCCAGTTGAAATCCTGCATTCATGTTACATGCGCAACATGGGGGTAAAAAAAAGTTATTTTTTTTAGCTTCAACATTCACATCAGTATCTGGAAAAAGCAACAATTTTGGATGCTTAGAAAGAAAGAAAGAAAGAAAGAAATGTGCAAAGGGAGAATGAAATAAATAAATTAATGTTGCATGCAATTGTGGAAGCCAACACCTTCCACAGTCTAACCAGTTAAGATGTAGTTTTATTTCAGTCTTATCAAACCATCTCAGCCACAGCTTGTCACCTGAGATTCACTTTAACCTCTCCAGAATTTTTAAAACCTTACTGTAAATTTGCATTTGTGTTTTCCATATTCACTTTCAAAAAACAAATTATTTTAGTTTCCTTAATTCTCGCCATTAGCTGTAAGAATAAGTGTGCATCTCTTCTTCACCTTTAGTCATTCAGTAATTTAGCAATCTAATGATAACTGAGCTGTGAGGATTTTCTATTAACGGTGCAACAGCCAAACACACTCCAAGTACAAAGAGTTTTTTTCATTTTATTTCTTACCTTGAAGCTTTCGAGTACACATGTTCACCAAAAACTAGTCGACTCTCAGCATGCTTCTGTAAAAAGCAGATATGTGCCCTATTTATGTGATTTTCTACAACATTTACCAAGAGTTTCACATTAATCATTTCTTAATGACTGACTGTGAGGCAGTTGTTGTATATTAATTACAACCTAAATATGCTTTGCTCAGTATAATGGTACTACTGAGGCCACAAAGGAGCAGGGCTTACAAATACGGTTCAGTGCAAAAACAAGTTTCCTACTTACTACGAAAGGCAGTATTAGGAGCTTATTTGGGGTGATAAACAGAGAGCAAATATGCTACAAATATGAATGTAAATAAATGATTGGTCAATGATAAATATTAGGATCTTTATTTGTGTTGATTTTGCAGCTACCAGCAGAGAAAATGGTTCATATCCATTTACATTTTTTTAGACAGTTGTGCTAATAGGGCACATGCACTGACATCACTTCCTCCATTCAGTTAGAGTGAGTGGCAACACTTCCTGTAACATGACAGCCTTCAGTAAGGGAAACAACTAAAATGGGAGTAAATCAGAGGAATATTTGCACAAAGCTGAACTCAAGAGAATCCTCCAGTTTACCAAGACACTGATCTGTGGAGCTCGACATGGGGACAGAAATCAGATTTCCTGATGCTTGTATTATTACATTATTGTTAGCTGGGAAATACACAAAGTAAATGATTGTGCTGTTTCAAATTAATATATTGATTTTACCATCTGACAACTACACACAGTAAAACTCTTAAACTTTATGATTTTAGCAATATAAGCAGGAACTGTGATTAGGCAGGTTGACGATAAAATACACCCACATAAGTGATATTTGGTCAAAGAGTTAGTCATGTTAGATTATTGATTTGATGTAAAACTAGCCTTAAACTGACTTTGCAGGATATTAGAACCAAGCTTAACAATGTATTATAGATGATATTCACATACTGAATGCAGAGGCTCTGTGATGTGAAGCATATATTTGCAACCGTAACTGTACTGCTTTGTTCCTTGACTTTATTAAAATGAAATTATGGGACGCACCGTTGGCCTAGTGGTCTACGAGTGCGTCCCATACAGAGGCTACATACCTCAGCCCAGCAGTCCCAGGTTTGACTCCCGTTCTCAACCATTTGCTGCATGTCTTCCCCCCCTCTCTGTTGCAAACGTTTCTTGTCTCTCTTCAGCTGTCCTATTGATTGAAGGTGAAAATGCTCAAAAATATAACTAAATATAAATGAAATTACAGTTGAAGTTGTTATTATTTGATCTAAGGATCTAATCTTCCGACAGAGAACATTGTAATTTAATAATTGATAGAAGAACAGAGCTTTTCAGCCTATTTAAAGCTAACATTTTTAGTATAACCTGGTCCGGAGCAGTAGCTCTTGCTTAGTAAATTGCACTGTGATCTCTTTGGGTTAGAAGAGCGCCAGCTTGGACTGACTGAAAACTCTGACTTTCGAATCATTGAACTAGATTTTTCCCTTGAATATTCCCTCAGCGTACACCCCTCAATTCTTTCATAGAAGTCATTCTGTGTTTTTGCAGCATTCAGGCTGAACACCGACACAGTCAGTGCTTTCAGCGTTCGTGCTCTCTGTCACTCGCTTGATGTGACTGCAGTGACTCCGCCTACCATAACGTTACATGCATAACTTTTATAAAAGAACTTCAAGGATTGTGTTCAATGTTATGGACTTGAATCCTGTAGTTGTTTATTTCAAGAAGCAAAAAGTCCTCAGTGTTGAACACGTACTGGTTTCAACAACTGTATCATTCTAGTCTGAGTTTATTTTTGAATGTGAAAATAGGGCTTCAGAATAGGATCTGCACTCCTGCTTGTTTTATGTTGACCGTGTCTTCAAGGCAGTAACTGTTTTCTGCTATTTTATCATCATAACATCATTTAAGCATGCAGTATATCCTTGCAGAGACAAATGTAGTATCATCCAGTCCTGGTGGTAGGAGTGAAAGCTAGGTGTTAAGAGGAAGGTCTACGAGCAGCAGCTGTCTTCTTCCTCACAGATGTCTCACGTATCCAGCGTGTTTTACCCATGGGCGCTGGTCTACTCCAACTCCTCACACCTGCACAACATCACACTTTACAGAAAAAAGAGGAATTATGAGAAACTCAGCCTCAAAAAAAAAAACAATCTGCCTCATTTTCATTTTCACACATACACAGAGGGCTGAGAGGACAAACAAAACATATATGCATTTGTTGTACCTTGAAGATATTCTGGAAGTGTATGACTCAGAACAATGCAAGTTTTAATTACAATATTGATTATCCCAATATTGTACCTGACATTCTTATCCCAGTCCAGAAAAGCACAGTGAACCTTGATCATCATCAAAACTCTGTTAAACTTGGATTTGGCTCTGAAAATTTGTGTTTTTAAGGATTCCCTGTTTTATTGTGAAATGTATTGTCTCGTGTGTCATCTCTTTAGCTGTTCTCCTGTTTAATTGCCTACCCTGTCTTCAGTAGTTTCCATCTTTTCACCAAGTCCTAAAACCAGCACAGAATTTAAATCTGACTTCCACCAATCTGTCAGATTCACTGCGGTCCGGCTCCGTTCTCTCTCGTCCATCAACACTCACCGGCTGCGCATTCAGAATGTAGCATATTGCAAGTCCGCCAGACAGCTGGAGTCATGTGGCCAAAGATTTTCCACAGTACTTACTGAATCCACAATTGTCCTACTCCTCTCCTCATCCATGTTCTCTTTATTTGCCTCTAAAAACCTGGTCTGGCTCTGCTCATTATAACAGTTTGTTGTTGTAGTTAAGTGAAATATGATCTAGCGACACAGAGTGTTTTATTCTGGAAATTAACTGGATGTTTGAATGTCGTTTGTTGCCTGACTTCCTTTCTCGCTCGATCTGCTCTGTCAGGATTTGCTCCAGCATCCTGCAAAAATGAAAGCCTTGGGTATCTGATCTGGAGGGCTCCGGTGTGCTGGATTAGAAACGCAGCCGGAATGCACCGCACACGGATCTGGTGGAATCTGGTTGTTAGTCCTCTAGTGTTTTCCATACTGTTTCAATGCTCTTAGTTGTGTTCTCCATGCGCTTAGATTCATGCCTAAGTGGGCAAGGAATATAAAGTGGGCAAGTTCTGATTTTGTGCAAAGATGCAACATGCTGTGTTGAAAAAGGAAGCCATTGAGGAAGTAGAAACTGTAATTCCTTAGATGTTCACTTGAGACTGTTTGCAAGGCCCAAGGACTCCCCATTAAGTCCCTTGTTTACAAAATTAAACAAGTTGGCTCAAAGCCTTGGTCATTCCTTGGTCAGACCATTTCTTAATTCCAACACACTGAACGGGGTGATTTTTTTAGAACACATGCGTAAAGATAATACAAAGGCTCAGATTTGTATGTAAATCAGGGAGCATGGCTGACCTGATGGACAGTTTGGGAGCATTGTATGCGTCCACCTCAGAAACAAACGATGGATCTCACAGAGACTACAACCATGTGTAGTACAGTCTATGTTTGGCCCTGGGTGGCTGCAATAGGTTGCATAATTGGCTTTACATTGGCTCTCCTCCTACTTGTCAAACAGGAAGATGGTACATTGAAAGTGTTATATAGTCTTCTGACCACCAAAGGGTTTTTACATTTCCGGGAAAGAATATAAGTATTATTAGAAAGATAGTATCCTTAGCTCTTGTAAAATGTTGTGTTCCCAAGGGAGGAGTTTTGGGACCACTTTTGATTTCCTTTAGTCATGCTTATATAATCCATGGAAGTGGTGTGTCCTTTCAAAGCTACGTATTCAGCTACCCACACTGAGTTCTCTTCATGACTGCCTTTATGATAGTAATGAAATAACAAGGCTGTTATGAAATGTTGTGTTGCTCAAGCTAACACAGATTGTTGTAAGTGGCTCCAAGCAAGACAAGAGGATCCTCCCCACTGCTGGTTCCCAGTTAGAACAGATCAACATGTTGCACAGAATCTTGGTCTTCACTTCTGTTTAAACTTTTACTTGAGGAAGCCAGATTTGAAGTTGTTGCAGTCTTGTCTTTTTTTTACCCAAGAAATATCTATCTGTCTAATTAACTTCATCTCTTGTACCACTGCTACTGAAAGAGACTCTTCTCCTACCTTAACTAATTGGAGTAATTGGCCACAGAATGCATCTCAGCTTCCAGGTTGTTATCCAGATTCAACTGATGTGACCACCTTGTTCCGCCTGTTTATGCTCCCTGGAGTCACTTCCTGCAGATTTCAGAACTGATTTGTTCTTGTTGAATTAGAACGCACTTGATTTCCAACCTCAAAGCTATCAGTTATTCAGCTATATCTGAAAACTGACCCTTTATTTCTGACCTAAACCTAACTCTTAGTCCATCTCTGCCTCTTTGGTAGATCTTATTAACCTGCTCCTCCAATGAAGTAGTGCAATAATACAAAATTACACAAACCAAAGCAGGAAAACAACATATCTGAGGTAGCTAAAGCAAAATGTCACAAAGCAAATTTTAATGAGAGTAAAGCCCAGTGAGAAGGATGTATTTTTCATGGTAGTTGGCAGGACTGCATGTCTGGCTGCTATATTCCCAGCTCTCCAAATGCAAGTGTTCTCCTTAATTGCAGGTCAGTGTGAATCTGATGCGTCAGCTGCCATAAGCCTTAATTAATTCTGCACTGAAAAGAAGCCTGCAACACCCACCCATCTGTTTGTCTTTAACCTGCAACTGAGAGAAGGAAAGAAACTGCAGGAGATACAGACATGAAAAGGATGGGGTGAAGATGAAGAAGAAGAGCCATCTTTGTTCAGTCAGCACAGCCTTTTGGCTCACTGAGCTTATCACATTACAGCCATCAAAACCAGCAGCGTTTAAGGTGGAGGTAAGCGGAGCAACAATGATGAGTGATGGCTTTAACTCAGATACTAAGACCAGCTTTTTTTGGCACTGAACATAAACAGTGTCGAAGGAAACTCAAAAATCACTGAGCTGATTTGAATCACTGTTCCCTTTGGGTCACAACTTTGCCGTACACTCTGCAGTTCCTCTGTTTTTATCTGTTTATTTGTTGGTAAGCTGCCCTCTTCAAAGGCACTTTATACAACTGCATGTCAATGCATCAGTGCTTTTATTGTCCTGAGGTCCAGCACTTAATCAAACTGCCTTACAAACAAGTCCAAAAAAAGTGCTGCTGATAAAATTGTGTTTTTGACAGCTTTACCCGAGGTTCTGTCACTTTTAGAATCCTCAGATGTGTATTTTCAAGGTGATAGAACTGACTATCTGCTCTGCTGTGAATTATTGTACAATGATTCTTTGTCAGAAGCACAGGTGTAAACTTTTGACAAAGTGCTTATGTAGGCTAGTTTTGTACTGAAATGAACATCAGCTCAGACTAGCAACTGGATAAAAAACATTATTATTATTATTATTATTATTATTATTATTATTATTTGTAGTAGTAGTAGTAGTAGTTATAATAGTAGAATACGTGTTAGTAGTGGTAGTAGTAGTAGTGTTAATGGTAATAGTAGTAGTATTAGTAGTAGTAGTGGAAGTAGTAGTGTTAGCAGTAGTGGTAATGGTAGTAGTAGGGTTAGCAGTAGTAGTAATGGTAGTAGTAGTGGTGGTAGTAGTGTTAGCAGTAGTGGCAATAGTAGTAGTAGTGGTAGTAGTAGTGTTAGTAGTAGTAGTGGTTATAGTAGTGGTAGTAGTACTACTAGTAGTGTTAGTAGTAGTGTTTGAAGTAGTAGTGTTTGAAGTAGTAGTGGTAATAGTAGTAGTGGCAATAGTAGTGGTAGTAGTAGTGGTAGTAGTGGTGGAAGTAGTACTACTAGTAGTGGTAGTAGTAGTAGTGGTGGTTATAGTAGTAGTAGTGGTAATAGTAGTAGTAGTGGTAATAGTAGTACTAGTAATAGTGTTAGTAGTAGTAGTAGTAGTGGTAATAGTAGTAGTAGTGGTAATAGTAGTACTAGTAGTAGTGTTAGTAGTAGTAGTAGTGGTAATAGTAGTAGTAGTGGTAATAGTAGTAGTAGTAGTGGTAATAGTAGTACTAGTAGTAGTGTTAGTAATAGTAGTAGTGGTAATAGTAGTAGTAGTGGTAATAGTAGTAGTAGTGGTAATAGTAGTAGTAGTGGTAATAGTAGTAGTAGTGGTAATAGTAGTAGTAGTGGTAATAGTAGTAGTAGTGGTAATAGTAGTAGTAGTGGTAATAGTAGTACTAGTAGTAGTGTTAGTAGTAGTGGTAATAGTAGTGGTAGTAGCGGTGGTAGTAGTAGTGGTAGTAGTTGTAGTAGTACTAGTAGTAGTGTTAGCAGTTATGGTAATAGTAGTGGCAGTGGTAGTGGTAATAGTACTAGTAGTAGTGTTAGCAGAAATGGTAATAGTAGTAGTAGTGGTAGTGGTAGTAGTACTAGTAGTAGTGTTAGCAGTTATGGTAATAGTAGTAGCAGTGGTAGTGGTAATAGTACTAGTAGTAGTGTTAGCAGTAATGGTAATAGTAGTAGTAGTGGTAGTGGTAATAGTACTAGTAGTAGTGTTAGCAGAAATGGTAATAGTAGTAGTAGTGGTAGTGGTAATAGTACTAGTAGTAGTGTTAGCAGTGATGGTAATAGTAGTAGTAGTGGTAGTGGTAATAGTACTAGTAGTAGTGTTAGCAGTAATGGTAATAGTAGTAGTAGTGGTAGTAGTACTAGTAGTAGTTTTAGCAGTACCCAGAGCCCAGGGAAGAGTAACTGCTGCTTCGGTAGTAGCTGTATGACTGTTCCATTATTTCTAATATTACCCTTACCAGTATCATTACTTTTATATTACTCACCCATTAGTAAAGTAAAGTGAAACATCACACTATATTAGATCATTTCTTAATGACTTGTTCATCGGTTACCTGTTTTTGTGTTCCACAGTGAAGTGGTCATCATGCTGGGTACTGGTCACTTTGTATCCACCCAGGTGGTACTAGAAGGCACTCAGAATTAACAAGAAAAATAGACTGATGTAGCAAGTCCAAGTATATACAATTAAGTCTTCCACAAGTGAGAAGCTCTAAAAGAAAATGCTTGTTCCACTTTAGTATAAGTGTGAGGTGGAATAAATAAAGGACGTTTCTTCCTATGGATTTTGAGTTGTACACATGGCAGTAATTGAGATGTATAAAATGGAGCCAGGCCATGAGGGGCCATAAGAGGACATCTTTTAATCAATGCTTAAAGAAAAGGGCATCCATTGTTAGGTCTTTAAGATTAGAGTAATGTGTTTGTCTTTTCTTGGTTTATTTTGGGAGTCTTGCTGCATTTTTTACAATGTGGAGTATTTATTTTTAAAAATTACACCACTGATATTAGTTTTACTGTCAAATCATTGATTTTATTCTGGCTGTATTCCTAAGGTGATAGTTCTTGATGACTTCCTCTGTGTGCTTCTACACAGTGAGATTACACATTGGTCCCTGGCACATACACAGTGACCTGATACACCAAAGGGACCTGTCATTTTAAGCCTTGGTTACATCCAAGGAAACAGTACTGATAGAAGCTAGGAATAAGGACCAACCCTACTGGGCCACAGAAGAACTTGAACCATGATTATGAAACTTTATAGTCAAGCGGGAATACAGTTTGATAAACAGTCCAAAGAAAAAAAAAGATCGATGTCATCTTCTTTTGACATCACGCTCAGGGTGGAAAGCTCAAATATCGTTAGCATGTCTTACTACAGAGTTCCAGGTTGTAAGTTATATAAATAAATTAGTAGCCAAAAAGACAGTATATAGTAATCTGGAGAGAGATGGGGCCATATTATAAGTTAAAAATGTATTTGACAGCAGTTAGCTAGAAACAGAACACAGCTAACGTTAGCATTCGGCCACTGCAGGATTAACAATTATGCTTGAAAGTCAATGTTCAATGCGCTGGTCCAGTACTTAAACATAATATTGTTGGCTAGCAAACATAATGTAAAAATAGATACCAACATAAACATTAGCATTTCCAAAGTAGTTAGCTATAAAATTGTTCGTTAGGAAGGTTAATGGCAGCTATGGCCCATAGACAGATACTTAGGGGGATTCTGGGTCGATGAACAACACTTTGAGTATGAATTCAAAGGATATCAAATGATTGTGCACATATATTTACGTTTGTCACTATTAGAAACCCAAGTCTAAATAAGAATGACATTCTGTGTGGCAGCTGAGGTGTAAGGCATTTTCTGGCAAGCAGCTAGCTTGTTTTGGATGTAGAGCCAACATCAAAAGTCTATTAGAGGTTAAATCTATGAAATGTGATGACAGCTATGAGGAAAGTGTAACATCAACTGTGAGGTGATTGATGATGGCTGATCACTAAGTGGGTTGGGATTCGGTGGAAGCTACAGACCAGTGCTCGTTCTCCACTCCACTCCATCCTCCCTAAACTGGAAAACAGCCTTTCTCTCTGACCACTCATGAGACAAGCTTTTGAGAGCTCATAGGCTTTTCACAATTTTTCAATTGGTCTTTAGCAAAACGTGTGAGTGTGTATCTGTGTGTGAGCAAAAGAGAGAGTGTAAGATAGAGACCCAGGGGTCTCACCCTGATATGCATCAGAGTTAGGCCTTTAGTTAATACACAAAAAGGTTTAAATTAAATGTGTGTTAAAGGTCAGAGGTAATAAGGTGGGTCCATTCAACTAGTGCTGCATTGTTGAGTTGGCTGCAGGACACTGCTATTAATAACAGTGGGTTAACATCCTCCTCTCTTTCCCAATCTCCTCTCCACCTTAGCATTCAGCAAAGCACACACCTCTGCTAGCAACAGCATCAGCATGCTATTCAATCAACCAAACAAACCAACCCAGAACCGTCCCTGTAAACAGAACACCACACACTTCGGTCTGTAACATCTCCAGCTAGCATTATACATTTATGAATCTGCAATTACCTCTTGGCCCCAATCTCTCAGCTTTCATCTGACCCACAGCCATTCACTGTAACTGTGTACTTTTGGCTCTTCTCTTTATCTCCAGACTTCCAATCAGGTCTCTTATAACCCTTTTATCAATTCAGATAGCAGGGGAAAACTGTTTTTCTACCACTATGGGCAAGAACTGTCTCCAGCAAGCTGAGCCATTGATGGATTGATGAAGTGGTAAATAAGTGGTACATGAAAGCAAAAGTACAAACCCAAAAAATACAAATAGAAATGAAAATACCGTGTCACTGATATAAAAGGTGTCTGAGAGAGCGAGAGCTTAACATGCAAGCTTAAAATAAAATCATACATGTGACTGAAGCATCACCTGTTTAGTGATGATAAAAAAAGACCATATTAGCTCAGAATTGCTTCCCCCTCCTATCAAAAACAAGACATGCCAAGGCCAGACCTGGAATATAAAGGGTCTTTTCTAAACTGGGTTTTAGCATATGATGAACTCCATCTAATATATGTCCTTGCAAATGCTGGGTCAATTAAGTTGTGTTGATGTGTTGTTCCTACAGGCACAGACCTACTGAGTTCAATTGGTGCTGACTAGGCCAATGGTTGATAACCAACAAGCTTTCATCTCAGGCCTGGTCCAGAAGGATGCTCTTTTCTCTCACACCAATGTAAGAAAGTTTCCTTCTAAAGTGGCCATTTAGTATCGGTCCAGGGCCAGTTTGAAGGTGGCTTTATCAAGACAAACTGCCTTGGACAACGCAGCACGCAGGGTTGAAAGGGTACGCATTTCCTTGCAACACCTTAAGTTGGGGTTCTTGTGAGGAATCTGGGTACTCATGGCATAAAGGTTAAGCTAATATTCATCATTAATAAATATGGACCCTAATGCCAGTTTTGAAGATAAAGAGGAAGAAAATAAGTACTCATCTGCATATGAAGGACCACAAGCTTATAATTATGAGTTAGGAGTCAAATAAAGCAGGAACAGGGTAGGATGAGGAATCACATGAGTGACACTAAAGTAAGGAGCAATAAGACCCAGCGGTGTATGTGTGGCGTTGAGTGACCATTATTAGTTAACCATATCTGATACTTTGTTAAAATCCCAAGTTGTTGGTTGTATAATCATGAAAATACACATTATTTTACAGCAAAGATGAGCAGATACAACATGGATCTGTCTGTGTAATTTTCATCGTTGTGTTTTGTATCTCACGCAGTAAGGGGCTCAATCTCTCCTGTACTTCTACATCCAGTCCACAATATGATTTACCACAATGGGTGTACAGTGTATCACTTGGAGCTTGTGCATTGCAGTTTGATGTGTAAAACAATCCACCAACCACTGTCCAAGGTTATGGTTAGGGTTAGGGAGAAAGCCCGAGTGGTTAGGGTTAGATCAAGATTGTGGGTAAGGTGTTCAATGTTCAACATGTCCAAAGGTAAGAGTTAGGAATAAAGTCCACTGACAAAGATCAAAGGTTAGGGTGAGGCAATTGATACGATGGGGAGATAAAACCAATGTGTGGTTCATTGTTGTCCATAATAATTTATTGTGGTGAAGACAAACATTTTAAAATGTGGATCTTTGTATTAATCACGTAGATTATTTTGTTAATTTTTTGCACTGTGATCAAAGACACCATGCTGCAGTTTAGTCCTTATGTTTAGCTGATAAATAGTAGAACTATAGAAGAACCATAATGCCTATGAACACATTTTCGATCTGTCCCTTCTGTCTGTCCCTTTGTGTGTCAGCATCTTCCTCGAAAGCTAATGAAATTGAAGGGAGATAGATAGATAGACAGACAGGCAGACTGAGAGACAGAGAAACTGATGACAGTGCCCTAATACTTCATTTTATAGGTGTCGGAAATGTCAACCAGTATTTTTATCCTTCTACTACTTTGCATTGAGTGGAGGTATAGAGTCCCTAATGTGACATTATATGAAGGGATGTTAGAAAATAATGTGTTTTTTGGTGGCTTAAATGTCTTGAATCAAAGTAGAAATGTGAATGAAGAATAATTTGTTTAATTTCTCATGTCAGTCCATAGAATATGCAACATTTGAGAATGACAGATTGATAAATAATTGCTTTATCTCTACACAACAGAGGCCCTTTTGTCTGTACATTGTGTATGCTGTTGATTTATCCTATGTACTATAAATTGTGTGCTTCTATAGCTCAGTGTTAGATCACAAAAAATTATTATAGTATGTGTGTGACAGATGGTCTCTTTGCGTGTGGATTGCCGTATGTGTACGCCTGTGGAAGAGGTGTACGTGTTGTACTCCATACTGTGAAAACAGGTCCACTGATTCGCACAGGGAGTATAGATGTGTTCCTTTGTTTATGAGAATGCTACATAACATGAGCACATATGTCCGTGTTCAGGGTGGCAAATACAGAGCAGCTAACATCTCACCCACTCCTCTTGAATGTGAGGCCGACTGTCTAAACGGCTTATTTTCAGAAATAGTACTGTCCTAATCAACACGTTAAGATCCATTTAATTGTCTATAGAAATATGAATATGATTAGATATTAAATGCTTTTTACCAAGCATAATCGGTTGTGATTGAGAAAGTCTTAATTGTAGGGGAAGATTCTCTCCAGTAAACTAACCTGAATGTGCACACCTGTGTTAGCCTGGATATTCAATATACTTGCAGGTGTGGTAATTATCCACGAATGGGTAAAATTGAATAAGGTTACTCCATTTTGTTTGCCATTTTTTGCTGTCCTGACAAATAAATCCCAACTGCTCAAATCTTGGCCCTGGGGTGTTTTCATACATGTTTGAACATATTATTCTCCCAGTGTTTGCTGGGCCTGACCAGGGTTCTCCTCCCCAGAGAGGCATCTGAGAGAATTCCCAGTCAGATGCTAGAACACCAAGACTATGTCTGTAAGCAGTCACGTGCGCAGTGGTGGGATGGGATTGGCAGCTTGGTGTTTGATGTGCCCTTCTGTCAAGAAGGTTTTATTTATTTTTTTCCATTGTCAAAAATAATTTGAAGGATTCTAAAATCCCCTCTTTGCAGCCCCCCCATATGCTAATACTTGCAGCTGTAACCATGAACACAGCAGACAAACACTCAGCAATAACATTTGGTTTGTGAGTTTATTTTATATGGTTTATCATCACTTTTTATTACATGGCTGAGTTAATTACTTGATTCTCATATGTAACATAGCTACAGTTGATAGCATCTGTCTGTTATTTCTTGATAGTAGACCTTTGTTATGAAGAGCAGATCGTTGCTGGGGAAACAGCTCTAATCCCAGACTCAGTAGGACTAACTGTTATCTTGTCAATGTGCAGAAAGAAGTCTGGGAAATTGACATTGTTTTTTTAAAGTGGGAAATCCAATAAAAAGACAAAGACTTGGCAGGAGAGGTTAAAGTCACACAACAAATTATAGTATGGGATAAGTAAGGAAAGGAAAGGAAATGTCACAGACTCTGAAAGAGACAAGGCAGGAAAACTCAATCAGGTGTAGTGCTGATTCTTGCGGCCCTGTTCACATTGCTTTACGTCACCTCAGTGGAAATTTTCATTTTGTTTTTTAGTAATAACACCTAGTTTAATAAAATTCAAATTTGATGTGGGTTTTAACAGCTCATTTTAAGAAGGCTACAGAGTTAAGCCTGGTTTATACGTAGGCTATGCCGTTGCCTACGCCGTAGCCTACGGCATAGCCTACGCCATAGGTCTGCGTAGCAAAAGCCTATGCACATAGCTTGATGTGCACCTCCTCCCAAATATGAAGGAGCGATGGGGAACGCAAGCCCTGTGATTGGTTGATTTGGCTGCATCCTATATCTTGCACTTACAACACTTCCAGAATCGCCGTACATTTTATCTTCTCTTCAACACCTCCTTTCCATACTTCCTTGTTATAATTGCTGAATGATCAAGGGTAACATGTATCAGCTCCAATTTATCATAATATGCTCACAATTGCTGCGACAAAGCTCAAGTCTGCATCGGCAAAGTATAAACCAGGCTTTAACAGTTAGTATGAGCACAGCTCAAACTTTAACTGAATATTTTCATCAGAAGAAACTACATTTACATCAATAGCATCAGTTCCATATCAATGTATGACGTACAACTATTGATTAATTAAGTAAGCAACCATTAAATAAGTGTGTTAATCGGGATGTTACAACTGCCTATTGTCCTCATTCATTGTTGTCTCTGAATGTCCATATCCTTGAAAGGCACTCTGTGATGGGAACTTCTTTTGGGGTAATTTCATCCATGATGTTGTTTTTCTATATTAAGGAAATATCCATATCTATGTTTCTTAAGGATTAAATGACTGGGTAATGTGAATGTGGTATCTGATGGTCACAAACTCAAAGTGTTTACAAACCTGGTCTTCCATGGATGCAGAGCTTTTGAGCACCTTTCAGTTGGTAGTGGTTCCACGCCCTTCATCTTAATACTTTTATTTTAGAGGCAATAGAAATCATGAACCTGATTTCCAACAGCAGTAGCCAAAAGTACATGAACTTGTTTTACTGAAGCAACAAACTGCAGGCAGCCAAAGTTAGCAAAATGCTTTTAAACCACATGGGGTGCAAGAATTCAACTTTTAGTCTTTCTCAGGGAGAAAACTGCTTTAGCAACATATAATAAAAAAGAACAAGTATAAAATAAATATAAGATACATGGGAATTTCCAAGGATAGTTCAAGAAAGAAAGTTTCCTTTTTGTGGTTTTGTGGATTGCAGGGAGAACAAGGATAAAGCATTTGCCGCCAACCTGACTGTTGCATGATGTCCACACAGAGATGATGATGCCTCTTTCCGCTGTTCATTCACTCTTTTAGGAATGAATCATGATTCATTCATCCCCACGTTTGGCTAGCTTGAATCACTAGATCACAGATCCATTCTTGTATCGGATGATGTCAGCTGAACCGACTCACAACAGCTGAGTCACTCCATTTGCTGATGCAGACCGTGAGATGGGTGGAGGTCAGTTTCAAAACTGCCTTGCTGTTAACTTCTGTGTGTATTTATGCATTATGTGGGTGTACATTTTCTCTGCATGCAGGGTGGAGGAGTTGAATGAGGGGGTGACAGGCATGAAGCAGTGACTTAGCTAGGCTGTTTTAGAACATAATGAGTGAGATTTTTCCCTTTCCTAAGATTATAATGAAAGGTCTATAAAACCTTAATATTAAGGCTATTTTTATGTTGCTCCATTTATAAAAGGTCACATTGAATCTTGACAGGTGCCCATAAATAAAACTTATTATTATTATTATTATTATTATTATTATTATTATTATTATTATTATTATTATTATTATTATTATTAGTGGCAGTAGTCATAGTAGTAGAGTATTAATATAATGTTAATAATAATTATTAGTATTATCATTATTATTATTATTAATATTATTATTATCTATAATTTAGATGAGTTATAGGAATAGTTATAATAATAACAAGAATAAGAATAATACATTTTATTTAAAAGCGCCTTTCTTAACTCTCAAGGCTACTTTACAGAAATATTAAAAACAATAAAATTAAATAAAATAACACAATAAAATAAATAAAAACAACAAGCAAAGTAACACCAACATAAAAATAATGTTGTGATCAGTGTAGAATGATCTCTGTTTACAAAGAGCTATCACACAGGTTATAGAAGATCTGTAACCAAGTGACAAATTCATTTTTAAAAATCAGTTACTATGTATGTTATTTATTGAACTTTGACCCTCTGGACTTGCTATTTACAAGAAAATTATAACAGGTATATCTTATCTGTGCACTTACAATTTTTCAGACCCAGTCTATTAGGCTGTAATTATGAGCTCACTGCGTCAATACACCAATGATTAATTATACTGATTCAACTGCATCATTTTTTAAGGGAAATAATTGGATTGAGATCGGCTTCAGCACCAAGCAATATAAGATGCTTTGATTTAAACTAATTACCATTACTTTAACGAAGATGTAATATTTTCCCAAACAGCTCATCAGCAACTCTATCATCAGAGATGTAATTGTACTTTAATTGAATTATGCAAACAAACAGAACAATGAAGAAGAGAAGAAATGACCACGATATATACAGCATCTATTATACTTGCTTATCTGATCTGGCTTAGAAAACTTGAGGTGGTGTGACCCGAGGGTTTAGCTCGGCACACCTTGTTAATGTATCAATACATAAGCCTTATAAGATCTCACTACCTCCATTCACTACATCACTTCCACTTGGCATGACCAACAGTTTAATCCGTCGAATTTACATATTGAAACATGATTACAATGAATGGAGATAGGGATGTACATGCATGTACGGGAGATATTTGCATATCTCATGATCGGATGTCAGTCTCTGTAGCCAGGTACGCTAGAGTATACCCAGGTAAATCATAACCAAAAGCCAGTAAGGTGGAGGTCAAGAGGGATATTAACCCTGGTACTTCAAATCATCATCCTAGATGACATTCAAACATTAATAATTAAAAGCTATAGAGTGTAACACAAAATACCAAAAGAGAAGGTTATCACATCTGTAACATGGATATATACTTTGTTGGATATGTGATAATGCTGGTAAAAGATTGGTTCTTAAACCTTGGCTGCTAAAATTAACCATTAGATGAGTGCTTACAACTAGGGCAAGTTATATTTCCAAAATTTTCAGTATTCATACAGCACTGCTGTTTGAAAACAGTTAAATGAGCTATTTTTTTTTGTATTACAGTCCCTAACTTGAAATTGATTCAAGTAAGGTTTATCACACATCCCCAGTTCAGAAGGCAGAGCGAGGTAATAAAGAAAAAGTCCAATCCATATGTCCTACAGAGGTCATCCATGTAGTCATGGAGCTCTTTAGTGGCAAAGTGCCAGATGTGGAAATGATCCCTGCAATGCTGAAGGTTCTGGACAGTGATGGGCTGTCTTGGCTAACATGCCTCTTATGACCCATGCACAGGTTAGGGGGGAGGAATCTGGATTGGCACCAATGTGGTCAGCGTGCTCTATTGCACAACATGTCAAGTTGGTTCAATTAAGGGTGGTGGAAAGAAGATATTGACCAATTGTTGGACTTAAGCGTCCGATGGAGGGTTCAAGAGAGGTTGCCCATCCCAGGCATATCCAGGATGTGGAAAGAGTCCACTTGAGTACCATAGACTTTTGTCTATTATGTTATATTATTATTATATTATATATTGAATTATATTGCATCTAAGTCCGTTTGTAATGGATAAAAGTCAGAACTTCCAAGTCTGAGGCAATTGTTGCTGCCCCAAGCAAAAAAGTTCAGACCTCTTCCTTTACCTGCCAGTCTATCTTTTCTTATGGTCAGTGCTGAGCAAGATCACACTTAGAATTAACTAGCTCAATGTTCAGTTCACATAGATTAAAATGAACAATTTACATTCATAGCACTTTTTTTTTAATCTGAAAAAGTTCATGGTCTAAATAATGAACAACATTGGAATTGCTTGCTACCATATACGTGGGGAGCTTTGCTGAATGCCAGCAAGGCGCCGTAAATCTGAGCTCAGCTGCCTTAAAACACAGTGCCCTGTAACTCTGGGCCACTCTTGATACCTCTTGGATCCTCCAAGAGTGTGAGTGGTCATTAAAATTGAGCCGTTCAGTTCAAAGTTCACCTAAATATCTTCATTGGACGCGTTCATTTTAGCACGCTAACGCACAACATAGTGAAAATCCATAAGTACTGTATATACCAGAAAACATTATTTTCTAAAGTGTTTTTACATTAGATCAATCTCCACTACTTGCCTCAGATGCAGCTAAGTAAAGAACTTCTTATTTTACTCATGTTCTGAATAAGAACTATTAGTAAAGAACTTTTCCCCCCTCACGAATAAAAAATAAAGAAAGACAAAAAAATAATAATTTTAAAGGTATCTCATTGAAAGTGGAAAAAAAGGGGTTGACAAATTAATTGAATTTAAAGAAATAAAAAAGCACTTTGGTAAGACTCCTTTGTTTTGTACCTTTGTGGGAAAAGTTGGCTAGTTTAATTTGCCAAATATTTGAACATCCATTAATCCATCCACCAATCTATATGTCTATCCATCCATTCATCCATACCCACATCCATTTTCTTGTGCTCTTCCACTGCTGGGCTGTGGAGGCAGCAGGCCTAGCAAGTCAACCCAGAAACCCCTACTCCAGCAAGGTTTCCCAGCCCCTACTTGGGGATCCTGGCCTGGGAGATTCTCAGGCCAGACGGGATATATAATCCCCCCAGTGTGCCCTGGGTCTACCTCAGGCCTCCAGTCCCAGTACACCTCTGAAGAGAGGAGTCCAGGAGGCATTCTTATCAAATGCCTGAACCACCTCAGCTGGCTCTACCACTCTACTCCAAACTCCCCCCGGATGTCCAAGCTCCTGACCCTATCTCTAAAGCTGAGCTCAGCCGCCCTTTCGGCCCTTGTATCTGCGATCTCATTCTTTCAATCATTATTCATTGCTCATAACCATAGGCAAAGGCTGGAAGGTAGATTGACTGGTAAATGGAAAGCTTTGCCTTCTGGCTGAGCTACTTCTTCATCATGATGGTCCAATAAAACACCCACATTGCTGCTGCTGATGCAGCATCAATCCGCCTATGAATCTCATGATCTAACGCTTGAATATGTAACTTAAAACTCTTTTTAAATTTGGCAAATTTGAATCATGAAAAGTAGTCATACTTTGGCTTTCATCATTGCTTGATCACACTGCATGGACATGAAACAGTTACAACAAAAGGACCCAATTTCAACAGTACTGTACATACAGCCTACAGACAAGAAGCATATATTTTATCTGTGGTTTGAATATAAAGTAATACGATGAGTTTCTACTTTCTAAATGCATTCTGTTTAATCAGAGCTTGTTGGCCTTTTGAAGGAATGTTACAGCAGTGGTTTTGTCTATGAAACACAGACAGAGGGGATTTATTATCTGTGCTCTTATCGTCTGGTTTTATTTGTTTTAATTGGATGCATTTTGAGGATAGAATGTCATATTCCCATTTTTTCCTCTCCTTTCTTTGTCAGCAGCTTAGGGAAGAGGAGTTGGAGAGGAGCTGTGAGATAAAAGACGAGTGGAGGGTGGGATCGAGAGGGCCGTCCGCTGAGGATCGGACTCCCCCATTCAATCTGTGCAATCTCCACGACAGCGAGAAATAGATTGCTTTTTAAATAGATTGCTTAGCTCCCTATCTTGGAGCCACTGATGTGGATACATTTCATAGCAGCCCATGTTTAAATGAGTGCCAGCGTATTTGATAGCAGAGCCACTTACCCTGCTGTTATTAAGGCTACAATACTGTTAGTACAGCCCTCATACCCTATTTGGTTTTAAAGACAAACGAGAAAAGAGAATGAAAGACAAACATTACAGGCACATTAAGGGAGGTGGGGAGGGCATCGTGCAATGCTTGAGAAAGATATACTGTATTGGTTTTAATTGTGAGCTATGTTATAAGCTCCACTGAGTGCTTCATTAGAGTTCATACTATGCAAAAGAAAGACAGAAGTGATGAGGGGAGGGAAAGAAAAAGAGAAACAGAGGGAGATGTCTGTGTGCTTTTGTCTCAGGAAGAGAGAAATGCAGCACATTTCCAATTGATTAATACTGCAGACAGAGCTTGTTGGCGGAAACCACATTATGCTGCTGGTTGTTGAGTGGGTTGGGCAGTCGGGGGAGGAGGAGGAGGAGGAGGAGGAGGAGGAGAGCCAGAATTGTTATCACGATTCTTTGAGGGGCAGAGAGAGGCTCGGGAGACTCTTTAAGCAGCATCTCCCTCAGTGTTGGGATGCTCCTGATTGTCCCGAACCTGCTGGTCACCATCATAGACAAAGGAACGAATATTGTGCTCCCCAGAAATGTTGACTAATAATGAAAAAATAAATCAATAAATTAAATAGTTGTATTAATTTTATGATGAAGGCCAAAATAAACAAACATGAAGCTGCTGTGTTAAGCGCACATATTAAATAAACATCTTCTATGACACATCGTCTTATTAAAACTAACACAGCCAGAGGCTATAAGAATGAAGCGTATGCTATACATACAGACAATGTTGATCTCTTTCCGACTTGTCTGCTGGCTGTGCATACCCAATTTCTGAGAGATAGGATTAGGAGTTGTTGGAACCAATCACAAACGTGCAGCACTGAATTCCTTTACAGCACAAAACTTAGACTGTGTGGTCGAGTAACTTACTTCTTACAACACTTTTATAAAAGACTGTGCTCTGCTTGAATATTAAAACAAAGAAAGACTATTTTGTTCAGTATTAACAGCAGCAGTCTCACAAACCTGTACTGAGTTGTTTAAGATGCCTGGAATAACTCTAAAACAAATAAGTCGTCGCTCATTGAAACATTTAGATGTTAAAAAAAACTGTTAAAATGTTTTGAAGGTGCTGTTGGTATGAATCTTTCTTTTTATGTCATTAAAAATCATAGTTAAGCGTTCAATATAAGTGTCTTTAAACATATTTCCTGTTGCAGTTCTGCTTTTGCTTCTCAGCCACAAGCTCATTGGATCATACTAAAGACATAAATATTTAAAATCACCTCTCATGCAGAGAGAGATAAAGGTTCCAACTGACTACGTTGGTCAAATTGAAGAAAACAGTGCAGTTGCCGGTCAATTTTTTCAGCTTACATTGAATTTAATGGTTAATTTGGTGCCTATAGTTGTAGTAGAGGCAGAATGAAGTTGGGATTTTGTTTTTTTGTTTTTTTTTTCAAGTTATATTTTTGGCCTTTTTTGCCTTTATTTGATAGGACAGCTGAAGAGAGACAGGAAATGTGGGGAGTAGAGAGCGGGGAGAGACATGCAGGAAATGGTCAACTGGCCGGGAATCAAACCAGCGACCCCTGCGACGAGGACTGTATTGTCTGTATGTCGGGCTTAGACCACTCCGAGTGGGGATTTAGTTTTTTTTTTAAAAACTACTGTACATGTATTTATACAAATGTTGTAACGCCATTCGAAGCAATATCTGGAGAATTGTTGTTTCCTTCATTTTTTGACAATAATAGAGTTAAGGACAGGAGTAAAGTGAGTTTCATGCATTCATGTTTTTTCTTTTTGTTTTACATTTGCAAATTTTCCAACAAAAAAAGTTTTAATATCCAAATCCAAAAAGAGTTAGAGTGGGAGGAATCATAAGAACACAGAGCAAAATAACAAATTAGCTAAAGAGGTTATAAAAATGTAAAAAAAACAAAAACCTTTTTCACTGAACGGTTCCCCATTTTTCTTAAATATACTCTATATATCTTTTTTTTTTATGAGGAAATAGCAAAGTAGATAGGAATTAAGATACTAAAACCCAGAAATTACCTCTCCTTCACAGGATTACCTTCATTTTAATTTAAATGTTTTAAATATAATTGCACATCTTTACTTTTTTTTTATCATCAAATATACCTATGTGTATTTTTTTTTCGTAAGCACTGTTTTTTCTCTGTTCCCCTCCTCATACATTCAGTGCAACAGTACACCCAGCCCAGTCTACAGAGAGAGCAAAGTAAAGATGATGCATAATTAATTGGTACAAAAGCTGAATATTTCCTGTGGCGTTTCTGCCAAATGAGCCTGGGTTCTATCTCTCCCATCATTACCGTCAATTTCCCTTAATAGTGTGCTTAATAAGTAATGAGTGGCCTGAAAACAGAGCAAACCAATAGCTGCAGAGCATGCATGAGTATTTAACTCCTCGTGTCAGCTCCATGGTGAATGTAGGCCGAAGCCCAACATCTTATTACATTTTTTTAGAAATACAGTATCAGACTAATGTTATTCTGTCTTGGAAATCACACCCGTTGTAATAATGCTGGCTCATGAAAGACCTGGGACTGGAGTGTAAAGAACAAATGTGAACAACAAAAAAAGATACAGTTATATATATATACTGTATGTGTGAATACACTGGTTTCTAATGAAAAACATTGTGTGTGTGTGTGTGTGTGTGTGTGTGTGAGTGCGTTTGCATGTGCGTGCGTGTGTGTGTGCGTATGTGTGTGTGTGTTTTTGGTCCAGCAGGGCTGGTTTTGGGATTCTAATTACTGCGGTTTTAACAGGATTACAAGAGATAAAATTCACTAAGACGCTCGGGGTGTTTGCAGGCTAAATTAAATAGGATGTAATATTGTAGTCTGCTGCATGGCGATAAGAGGATGTAAATAGCCAGCGACAATAGATCAGTTATCTGGTGTGAATATCAGCTGTGTGAGGCTTTGGGGATTCCTCTTGGATTTTGTGGTAGTTGTTGGCGGTCGAGGGCCCGTGCAAGTAAAAGCCATAGTTGTGGTAAACCATCCACCTTAAGAGGAACGTAAGCTCCTTGATTTTAAGGCTGCAACTATAAAAAAATTACATTTGGCCTACACAATGTGTGCATTCGAGGGTGCATCAATGTGATGTTCATCAGCAGAGCTTAAGGAGTTATTTTACTGGCCCATAATCCATTTAAGTGTAAGTTACAAAACAATTTAAAAAATATAAGTTAGATATTGGTCAAATGTATATTCATCTTAGAGGTTATGTATTCAGTTCAGAGGTTCAGAGGGTCAATGAAGTGTTAAAGTGGAAAGCCCAGACTGGCAATTGTATTCCTTCCAACTTGTTCGGTGTAACTCTCAGTTCGAAGTCAGAGCAGAGGAATACATGGGTTTAAGTTTTTAATCTTTGGGTTTGTCCGTGGGATCACCGGAGAGGCCTCTGGAGTGAGATCCAGAAGGTTTTTAAAGTGCAGAGACAGAAAAATGTTTAGGCAGCAGTCCATAGCTTATCCTCCTGCTGAGGAAGACGTGTTTCGGGTTCTAACTCGTACATCTACTGACTCTGACTGTCTCTGTGTTCGTGCAATAACAGCTCTTTTCCACCGTTTAATTTGATGGAAAATGAAATGTAGACCTTGGTTTTATGAGTCTTGAAATTAGAAAATGCCTCAATGGATATTTTGTTTTGTTAAGTAAAGCTTCATGTCACATTTCCATTAAATAAAATATATTTATTTATGTTAACAGACAGAATCAAGAAACACTTACAGGGAGCAACGACAGTCTTGTTACTGCTTTTGTTGAAATGGTTCAAAAGCATGCGGCATTTGTCCCTGGTTAGCTTCAAAACAGTCATCATCATCATTATCATCATCATCATCATCATCATCATCAGAATAGCATGCCATTAGTACAACATTAGTGCACATCCACAATGCTCTTGCAGACAAAGACATGGAGGATTGGCATTTGCATGAAGTAACCCACAGTTTAGACATCTCAGTGCCACCAGCAGCAGCAGCTTTCGCAATACTCAGTGAGAGGACAAACTGCTAAATTCATAAATTCATCAAATCATATTATGTGTCAACAATGTGTTTTACAGCATGGCAGCTCTTTACAACAGTTTGGAAACAAGCAGAGACAGTCCAAATACAGGCTTAGACACACATACAGAGTGGAACTAAGACATCACTTTATACCACGTCATTGTCACTGACAAGCCTTTTGTGAGTGTGCTGTTATTACTGCATCAAAGTGGCGTTCAAAAGCAACAGTCAATAGATGTGGTGGGAACGTTGTTTTAAAAAGCTGTTTTAAAATATTTCATTATGAGTGTGTCAAACGTCACATGTTTAGGAGGAGTTTATGATACATGTCTTTCTAAATGAGTGGAGGCTCACAGTGTAATGGTGGTGAGTATAAAGTGTTCATGTAATGCAGAACAACTGGATCACGTGACAGCGGTGATGTCAGCCAGCCAAGGCCCTGCAGCAGCAACAACAAGCAAAACCCAGAGACACACAGACACACAGGAAACAAAGAGCGAGAGAACGTCCACACCACATCATCTCCGACAATCAACACGAAAATGCAGGGGAGTGAATGTGTGTATGTGTGTGTGTGTGTGTGTGTGTGTGTGTGTGTGTGTGTGTGTGTGTGTGTGTGTGTGTGTGTGATTTATTCATTTGTGATTACGCCACAATCGCTCTATTTTACATCCTCCTACACACATTTAAGCATGGCGCTTTGTTTGTTTCCATAAGAGAAGGAACAGTAATTATCAGCTGAGCCAAGCGTTCAACATGTAATTGTACTATTTGAATAATCTGCAATTGTAATGATGAGGATGATTCGTATGATTACAATCATGAGCATATCTGAGTGACTTACTTTAAATATACTCCTGCGCGGTAATATTCAACATGACAATAACACAGACACAAAAATAGATTCATTTGATATTCCTACCGGCTATAAGAAGACGTGTAAAAAACTGATTTACACTCGCTAGGTGGTAGGAGCAAATCTCCAGCATATGATCACGGGGATGACATGGTTGTATGAGTCAAGTTGATCCTATTAGGTGTTTAAATGGATTTTACATGGGTGTTAAGGTTCAGAGTGTGCCATCAGACATGGAGAGGGAATCCATATTCATGGGAGCATCCCCCCCTCGCAGGGACACAGAAAGAAGCTGCTTAAAGACCATTTGAGCCAGGAGTAATTGTTTATGTTGACGCCTCTTTTCTCAATGCATAAGTTGAGCTGTCGACTGCTCTTGGTGGACATTTTGTTTTGTCAAATGTGTGGGTTTTTTTATGTAAGTTTGTGTGTGCGTGTGAAGCCTGGCGTCAGTAGTGGTGTTCCACGTGGTTTAAACCTCACTGTGATAAATGTCATTTCAGCAGCTATTTGCATGAAAAAGGAGCAGAAAGGGGGGAAAGTGAGAGGCGCGGCTCAGCCCTGTAATAAATGCACTGCATGGAGTTGGATAAGAGAAGGTTTGGAACCATAAGCAAGACCAGAGGAAATGCAGCACAATGCTGTGTGCTGTATATCAGTGAATATTACAGGCCTGCTTGTACTGTTTGTTTTTCACTTAATACTCCATAGTAAATCAGTTTTTAAATTTTGTATCATAAATCGCTTTTTCCCTTAGAATTATTATTCCTTTTTTAAGTTGACTAAGCTTGTTTTCTTTCCTTACAGACATTTCTCTCAGCTTTCTTCAAAACCTCTCCAAATGTAATTGAACCAAAAGGCCTTAGACTGACTTTTAATCGAGCCTCTTTTCTGTTGTTGTGCCATAAGATGATGAAAATGGTTTTAAGAATTTAAAAAACAGTCTGTAAGTCAGTGTGTTGAATGACAGAAATGAATTGACAAGCATTGTATCAGTTAAATAATCAAATTGTAATTGAAGAGGAAATAATACAAAATCAGAATATCACTGCTCTTATTCATGACTTAATTAAAATGTAAAAATATTTAATTGAAATCCCTCTGCATCGTCTGAACAAAATTTACAGAACAACAACCCCAGTCCTATTTCTGATTTATTTATTTTTTAATGATAAATGCAGTAGTTGTAGTCTTACTTATTGGCGTATGAGCTTTAGGTTTATTGTAGCTGAAGTATTCTAAATTTAAATAAAAAAGTCTCCTTTTCTAAAAAGTCATCCTCCATTAAAACGCAGCGTCACGTTATTTGGTTTAGGCCTGAGGAGTGCTTTCTCCTTTTTTGTGAGGCCCTGTCTCAAACAGAGTCTACACATCTTTATCTGTTATTTTAATTGCTGCATGTTTCTAATGTATTTCTATTTGATGAAGTTAAAAGCTGTTAAAGATGAAGTGTGTAGAATTAAGTGAATCAGGGCCCACCTGTTCATTATCAGTCCTGGGTGTGTGATGGTAGGTTTCTCCAGTTGTACTGTTAAATGGCCAAAATAAATGCTGTTCCACATGTGAGTACGGAATTTAAGCCTTTGGTGTTGTTTTCTTTGGTTTTGCCCTTTTTTTTTTTTTTTAACATTTTACAATTTCGCCTAAGTCGCCTCCTACTGCTTGTTACAGGTTTTAAGCCATTATTGACCACAGGTATGTCCAAACCAATAATAAGGCCCAACCCTCTAAATTATTCACCACAGTATTAGTGCTGCAGGCTGTCATGCTTGTCTTGTGTAATGGCGACAGACACTGTTCATGCAGATAGATAAACGACCGAAAGTTGTTTTCGGACAAGACACAGGGACACTTTTTCTCCTGGACTGTACGATCTCAAAGCAACATGTCCGACAGACACACAGAAAGAGAAAACACACACCAGCTAAGCTTTTCATTGCCTCGAAGACAAAGACAGACTGACAGATGTACAGTAGGACAGACGTGAGAAAATTATTGACCTCAAACCATGGCTCAGCAAACAGGAAGTGGGCAGGAAAAAAAACCCATCCCAATCCAGTACAGAGCAAAAAAAAGGTGGGATTTTCTCTGTCGAAGTGTGGAGAGTGGGGGTGTGGCTTCACCCATCCTGACAGTCCTTTGTGGGTGGGTGGGTAGTTGGGGTGAGGTGAGGTGAGGTGGGTGGGTGTCGGGGGATGGGGGTGTTGCTGGTATTGGGCGAAGAGAGGACTCTCCTCGACTACGCGTATTCTTAAGCAATAACAACGTGATCCGTATTATCCACCCAAGAATACCCGTCACCGAAGAGAGTCTTTCAGTTAACACAGGGAGCTAAGCCAGAAACCATGTGAGCAGCGCCACTGCCATCGCATCATCATCATCACCACCACCATCACCACCATGGCCATCACCGCCGCCGCCATCAGCAGCCCCCCTTCAGGCTCCAGTGGCAAACAGAAACATGCACATATAGAGAAAGAGGGGCAGTTGCATTGATTGAAGACGCCTCGCTGCAGAGTGAGGCAAGGCTCCATCAATGGCTCTTCTGCAAAGGAGAAAATTGACAACGGTGGCATTTTCAATCCCAGCCAGGAGCATGTGTGGAGGGTGAAAACAGAAAAACAAAATAAAAGGATGTGTAAAAGCTGAGGTGAGCTCTATTCGTTCTCTCTTAGATCTGTTCTCAAAACTCTGGAGGTAACAAGAGGGAAGGGAGTGTGGTGCAGCCCGATCCCCCACCGCAAGCCTCTTACCTGGGTCATGGCCTGGCAGCAATGCCCCTGTATTCTGGAGGTCCTCATCGAGCGGTGACATTTGGTTTCCCTGCTGCCGTCAGTGGTCCTGCTTGGCCCTATACGCGGGCATAATGAGATCTGGGAGGGGGGGAAGGGGGGGGTTGGGTTTTAGGGGGGTGCACACACAGGGGAGATGCGGGGTTAGGGAGGTCAGGCAGGGAGCAGCCACGGTGTGACAATAGCCCCGTACACTCCATTACCACCACTACCCCCCCTCAACCCGGCCCACCCCTGTAACACAAGGAGAGAAATCAACACATGGATTTAACCACAGGAGGGAGGGTGCAGCACATGCACTGAACTAATTTGTTTGATTTTATAAAAAGAGTGCTGCTTTTTGCCGCAGCACTCCAGTCTGCTCCCTCGCTTCCTTCAGGATGATAACTGTTGATCAGAATGTATTAGAAAATATACATTCAGTTACATTTAAAATTCATGGAGACAGCCTAAGGACTTTTTTTTTTTCCTCTTTAAAATTTTAAATGTTAAAAGTCCTTTTAAATTAATTCCTAAATGTTAATTTGGCAATCATTATTATGATTTCCCCTCTTCTTTATTTTCAAATTAAAGCGATGAGTTTAAATGCAGGAGCAAGGCCATGAATAATGTATGAAAAGTTCAAGCAAATTTATTCCATTCTATTCTAATTGAACCAGCCGGCTGAATACAAAGAGCAAGCTCCAGCTAAGCCGATCCAAAATCATTCCATTGATTTGTTGTCTCTAATCAATATTTACAATTACTCTCCGGATGGTTTGGTAAAAGGAAAAGGCTCATCGGTGTGTATATCCTCAACGCTGGGGGCTGACATGAGATTGACTGTTTCTAAATCTGAATTACATCACGCACATTTATCAAACTGAGGGATAAAAACACAGTTTGCTGCAGTTTCCTCAGAGCACAGATCGACAGGTAGAGTGTTTTAGATATTCAACATTAACATAGAAGACTGAGCCGAGTGAATTTACAATCCGTAAATGGAACACAGACTCATTCTTCTGGATGAAAAATTTAAACTCTGCAGCGAGCCTGAAGCAGAACCCGACAAATTGATAGACAGAATCAACAACTCTGAGCATGGTGGAGGGGTACAAAGGAGGAATGGAAAGGAAACCACAGAGGAGAAGGGGTTAGAAGGAGAGAGAGGAAAACAAAGAATGAACAGATGATGAAGGATGAAGAAAAAAGCATATGAGATGCAAATCCACAAGTTTTTTTTTCTCCCCCCCCCTCTCATCCTTCTCTCTAGCAGTCGGCCTGGACCTCTCAGCCCAGGACACACAAACACACACATCCTCATCCAAAAACCAGGAAGACCCCCACCCATCTACCCGTCCAACCATCCCCGAGCTGCAGAGAGCTGGGATTTACCACCCGCAGCCAAACACACACACACACACACACATTTGCACACTCGCATACACAAATCCACGGCTAGCCTGGCCCAACCCAGGCCATCTGTATGAGGGAGGGAAAAGAGAACCTGAGGGCTCCTGCCAGAGATCATCACACACACACACACACACACACACACACACACACACACGCACTCGCATGCATGCATGCACACACGCACACACACAGAGGTCGGCTAGCCAAAGTATCATTGATTGTTCAGTGGAAGCACCCTGGAGACTCATCAGATTACTCTGACAGCAGGGGCAACAGCTAAAATCAAACACTGAGACTCTCCTCTTCCCTTTCCTTTCATTCAAACTTCACATACTTACAATTTTAACAAATCAAACACAGAGTACCACAGGTCGTCACGACAATAAGAGAAAAACACATGAAGGAGGATGGAAGTAGTGAATGAAACGCCTTCTCAAGTGAAAAGTTTCCTCTTTTTTTTTTTTTTTACTCCTTATTTAATTTTCCTTCACAAAGAAGAATCACACTTCTTCCTCCCCTTCTCCTCTTAACTTCTGGGACCCTACTTTCACACACTGACATCCACATCCTTATTGTTCTGCTTTATTGACCCAGTGGTCCTATGAATATGGCAGTAGTGGACACAGCGTATGGGAGAGAAAAGGAATAAAACAGAGTCAAACAAATTAACAACCGTTCAGAGACAAATGCTGCACATTCAGAATGAGAAGATTTAAAATATAGAAATAAAAATCTCCTCTGATGAGAGAGAGCAAAAAAAAAAAAAAGTCAAAAATTGCTTCAGAAAATTTCCACGAAGGGAGAAAAGAGTTGAAAAATCAAAATAACAGGGTGAAACTGCGACAACAGGTCCACTCTGCTGGCCTCTTACCCTCTTTTCTCTTCTCTTCTCCTCTCTCCTATAAACCAGGGTGTTGCCTCTCCTCTACACTCCTGTCGGCCTCTTCTAAAATCCCCTGCTCCTCCTTCCTTCCTTCTCTCCCCCGATGCCTTGCCGAGGGTCCACGGCAAGCTGGGAGGTGCTGATCTCCCTCCCCCTCCCAGTTCCAGGAAGAGCTCCCTGAGGAGAAGGAGGAGGCAGATCCCGGCAGGAGACGGAGGATCCAGCAGTGAGAGCGGCGGTGCTGATGGAGGCAGCGGTGCTGATGCTGCTGCTGCCAAAGAGAGAAGAGGGGAGGGAAGGATGCTTAACAAAAGATCTCCTCCTCCTCTTTTTCTCCTTTTCCTTTCCTTCTTGTCCTCCTTCACTTTTTTCTTTTTCCACTCATCCCGCAGCTCTCGCCTTCCTCTCTCAGCTCCCAGCTCTGAAAGAAGCCAGTTGTTGCTCTGCCGCGGCAAATGAACTGACAGCCGGCGGTGAGCCGGCACAGCGAATGAGAGAGCAGAGAGCAGACGGAAGGAAGAGAGAGAGAGAAAGAGAGAGAGAGAGAGAGAGAGAGAGAGAGAGAGAGAGAGAGAGAGAGAGGAAGAGAGAGAAAAAGGGAGAGCGTGTGGTATGATGTGGCATCTGCGAGAGAGTGATAGAGGGGAGAGAGAGGGATATGGAGGTAGAGATGGACAGGGGGCGGGAGGATAGACGAAGGAGGAGGAGAAAGGCAGAGAGGGAGAGAAAGGTGGGGTGAGGCAGAATGCGGGGAAGGATGAGAGAAAGAGAGAGAGAGCAGACAGGAGGAAATAAAGAGAGAGATGTAAAGAAACAGTGAGGGGGGGTATTGCAGCAATGAAAACCTTCATCCAGCAGCAGTCTGTCTAACGGACTCTGTCCCTGCTCCGAGGAGAGCCAACGAATAATTAGATTTGAGCTTAGCACATGCACACACGCACACTCGCACACACACACACTCACACACACTCACACACACACATGCACACACAGCACATACATATTGTCTTCTCTCTCTCCCCCTCTTTCTCACTCACACGCGCACACACACACACACACACACACACACACACACACACACACACACACACACCCACCCTGGCACCTAGTAATTGTGCATTAATTGATGTGCTGTGTGCTTCACGGCCCTCAGCCAACACCTCAACGAACACTCCCTCAGACCAGCTTTCTGGATCCGAAATACTCCCAAAAAGATGATGATGTTGATGATGTTGATGATGATGATGATGGTGATGATGGTGATGATGGTGATGATGATGATGATGGTGATGATGATGATAAATTAGAGGGTGGGGGGTAGGGAGATAGTAAAATGAGTTGCCCCTCGGGGCTGATGAAAACACACAACGATGACAAGAGCCGAAAAAAGAGTGTCGCTGGAAATCATATGCATTGACTCAACATGAACGCTACATCGTTGACTGTGATCAGCACTCACAGCTGACAAGAGCTTCTATGTACACACACACACACACACTCACACGTCAGGAGAGTGGTACACAGGAACACAGGGGCAGTGCATGCGTGTGTTTCAACATTTAATTTTATTCATCTTTGCTGAAAACAAAAGGAGACAAGGAAAGGTGGCTCACTATCCTCTCTTGAGTTGGCCTCTGATAGAAAGTTGGATCGATACAAGCCATTGTGTGGCCTGAGTTTTAAATGTGAGCATTTTACGATCTCTGATACCTAAAGAAAAAAAAAAAAATTTGATTTGTGAAGTTATTTTACAGGAAACCCAAAACACAGCAAATGCCTTTATTTCTGTAACGTATTAGAATTTCAAAGTGATTAGGAATGTTCAGATTTAATTTACAACTAACTTTCAAAGGTGATACAACTAAAAAAAGTGACTTAAAAAAGGCAGTATATCTTTCATTTAGTATCAAACTTGTTACTTAAAGACAGTACATGTGGTGTTATCGTAAATCAAAATGAATCTAAGGCTGAGGATCATCATGACGTCTAGACCAGGGGCATTTTTTAATGAAAAGCAGGAATCATATTGTTCTGAACCTTTGCTGCCGCCTGTACATATCCCTGAAACAAAACAAAAAAATGCAAACAGATAAGGAGGGAAAGAAGGGAGATGGGAAAGAGGAAAAAAAAAAACTGTGGATTATAAGCAGGAGGAAAAATGAAACCAATTTCCTCAGGGCTGATTTAAGGTCTTCTTAATGCCAACTGGTCTCTTAACTCCCTGCAACAGGCCTTGACTTTTGAAGCTGACATTTTCAATTAGCACAGCTTAGAATTAGCTGAGAAGAAAGAATGAGGTTCTGTTTTTAACCACGGATAATGGTCAGATAAAATAAGATTCCCTGTAGGTGTCCAAGAGGAAAAAAAGGACATAGTGAAACGCTTACATACACACAGAGACACGCCGAGAAATGCAAGGAAAGATAAGTGATAGCGTGCCTTTCTCTCTCAAAGCACAAATGGACGTGAAATGCTCACAAACATCATGAAAGCTTTCATGTTCTGTTTTCTTTACATTAGCTACACTGAAAGGCCACAAGCCTGCAAAGCCACGCTGCACGCCGGAAATCTCTTTCACCGTCGGCTGATAAATTGGGGATCCAATCGATACAACTGGTTTGTCTGTGATAATGATTCTATTTGAGTCTTTTCTGTCCTCATATCAACCCTTCTTTTTTCCTTTTTCATATTGTGAGGAAAGTCAACCACAGCAGACAAAAAAAAGGAGCCACACAAACGATTCATTTCAGCAGCATCTTCATTTCAATGGAACAACAGAGCAATTACATTTACATTTCTGCTTCTGCCTCTGACACGCGTGAATCTCCAGTCACAGGAAATTAAAAATCTCTCAAGGATTCCACAGCGATCGTCGCCGCCTTTGAGGGCGACTGGGGAAGTAAAATAATCATACACTGTTTTTATCTTGGATGGAGACGGTTCCTTAATGTATAGAAGACAAAGGAGCTGAGCTGAGAGAGTGGCCTCTGTTTCATGGCGGTGTAGTGCCCCCTAGTGGCTGCTGGAGGTACGACAGCCGATGCTGTTGGCTCATTGTTCAGCCACAGCAGGTGCTTTTAGAGGTAAAACAGCAAGAGGAATACAAAAAGATAGAGGGGAGACAAAGGCACTATGTTTAACTACACATCATTGATCAGTGGGAGTGTGTGCAGGGAATAGGAGAAGATGGAGCGCAGTCGGAATACAGAGGATGTCTGTCAGTGTGGGGACTGCAAAGTTTAAAGACGTACATATGTCCCTTTTTTAACAACACATCATAAAGGAGGCTTTCATCTTGTCATTATTTGCATGGTACAAAGACATGACATATTTATTTTTGCAGTCAAAAATATGTGAACATAAGTACGCACAACATATAAATTAAAGAAACGGCAGCATATATTTTTAATTAAAGGTTCTAGAACAGATCAGGAAGGGTTTTCTGGATACTCATGAGGGGAAATTTGCATTCTTCTTCATTTAAAGAAACATTTGTTCAGCTAAAAAAAAAAAAAGGCATAAAATATTCACTATTTATTTAAACACATCAGCATTCAGCTAATATCCATTACAAACATACAAATTGACACTCGCTGAGTTTTGATTTTTCTGTGTTGAGATGTTTTGGCAACAGCATTCATCCAACATTCATGCCTAAAAATTAGATTGGACTGAAAATCCAATTGCATTGATAGATTCTGAGAGAGATTCTGGAAGAGAGAGAGAGAGAGAGAGGGAGAGAGAGAGGGAGAGAGAGAGAGAGAGAGAGAGAGAGAGAGAGAGAGAGAGAGAGAGGTAGGTGCAATGAGGCCGTGGACAGCTTTTCTTCAGCAGGAAGGTCTCGTCTTTTCAAAGCAGCCTGCCTCACAAAAGGCGTTGAATTGGGTTTGAAGCGCTACAAGGCCAAATATCTGCACGGCAACACGTACGAGACACTACCGTAACAGAGAGAGACAGTGAAAGGAAAAAAGAAAAATCCATAAACTATTAACAGCCAATTAATCCCATGAAGCAGTTCACAAAGGCAGCATGAAGGAAGGTTGTAAGCTGCTACCATGTTCAACAAACCAATTTTGTGCTGCTAAAAGTGACTTCCAGAAAAACAAGGCACGAGTCCTTTATTACAGAAATGTGATTGTAAAGCACTTCAAGAATATTTTGAGTTTAATTGGGGTCCGGATGTCATGGTTGTAGCCAAAATAACTTCAGATTTGTGTAATTTATTGAGAAATCAAAGCTCAGTATTAACATTCAAGAGCTATTGCTCCCATTATCCTGCACTGCTGTTTGTTCTGCTGCTGCGCTTAGCTTCTACTCTCTGGCTACCTGTGATGTCCCAGATTCATTCTTGTTTTTGTAACCTTTTACCTTTCTCTTCATATCTTCCTTTGCATAAAACATATTGAGTAAATCAGAGCTGTCCTGGGCCCTGACTGTAGTTTACCATTGTGTTACATCTGCAGATCTAGTTGATTGTTACTTCAATTAAAACAATGAAATAAGTGAGATTAGCCTTTCACACAGCTACAGGTTATGTTTTAATTCCACTATCATTTCAGAAAAATGGTAACTGGCACTGAAGGTGTTCAAAATATTTAAAACAGCTCTCTGATTTAATTTGAGTTCTGATAATTTCCTCATAATTTATGAAAAGAGAGATCAAAAGTCACAAGTAATAAGTTATCATTTAGACCCAGTTTTGTATCTATATCTATGTATCTGTTGTATTTGTTCTTTTGTATTCATTTCTGTACATTGATCCAAAACAAGAATGCACAGAACAGGATTACAGCTGTCTATCATCCAGTCAATAAAACTGCTTATCCTGACATTTCTTCTATGTACACTGTCTCTACATCTACAGCAACTGGTCTGTTTTCTTCCAACCCTTCCAGTCACAACATCAGGATCTGGGCTGATCAGCTGGCCAGAAACAGTACAGGACATCCAGCTAAATTGTAAGTATCACCGTCTTATGAGACAAAAATCACAAATGGAATGCAGAAACAGGAATATTAGTGATATTTAGCACTCAGATTCTAGACTGAAGCACTCCCATGCTCACCACTCTCATCGGTGAAGGGACGGTGGCCTTCAAGGACAAGAATCTCCTGTGTTTGACCCACCAGATAATGTCAATCAAGGTATATGTTTTTTCGCACACAACAACAACAACCACTGTCTCCTTATTCTTCTTCTTCCAACTAGTGCATTCTGGACGGGCACTCAGAATGGACAAACTAGTAACATAAGAGTTTTTGTATTTAATCTGCATTAGGTTTATACATTTAAAAACATTATTTTACCTATATAATTTATGTTGGTACAAATATTTTTTTATTTTCATCCAAAAAATGTAATGTATGATTTTCAAGAAATAACTCAATAATCATTCCAAGCCATAACTGAAGTAGCTTCACACAGTTAAAAGTACTAATAATACAGTTTATTTAAAGGAGCCTTTCAAAGCACCTCATGTCACCTAACAAGGTGGAGTATAAAAAAGGTAATAACAAACATGAAATGAATTTGAAAAAATTAAACAATGGTAAAAAAAGATAAATAATACATTAATAATATGTAATTATTATAATAATAATAATAATAATAATAATAATAATAATAATAATAATAATAATTATAATAATAATAATTATAATAATAATAATAAATTAACAAAAGAAGATACAGTGTAGATACCAATTAAAAAAATAACAATGAGAATAAGTATTTTTACTATTACTAATATTATTACTATTATTATTATTATTATTATTATTATTATTATTATTATTATTATTAGTAGTAGTAGTAGTAGTAGTAGTAGTAGTAGTAGTAGTAGTAAAAAAGGATTCCTGTCATTACAGTGGACATGCGATTTGGAAAAGAAGTCTTTCGAGACAGGATTTGAAAGGAGACAGAGAGACAATGTTATGAATGTCTGGTGAGAGGGAGTTTTAGCAGCAGGGGGACAAGTGGCTGAAGGCTCTAGACCCCATGGTGGTCAAGCAAGCGGGTGGTGTTTTGAGTTGAATGGAAGAAGAAGACCTGAGAGTGTGGGTGGGTGTGTTGATATGCAGAAGTCCAGAGAGGTATGGGGGAGCGAGGTTATAGATGGCCTTAAAGGTAAGGAGCAGAATCTAAAAAATCAATCCGGTATTAGACCGGTAGCCAGTGAAGCTGTTGAAGGACAGGAGTGATGTGATGAAGTTTATGTATGGACTTGAGAGGGAGACCAAAGAGAAACACGAGAGTGAGTAATACTGAATACTAGCATGTATTCAAGAAGCTACAGGCCAAGCACTGAAGATAAACACAGCCTGCTGATATTTTGTATTGACCTTTTGCATGTGACGTCATAATGTCAGCCCGTCCCCGCCTGGACTGCAAAAGGGACACGTTACTTACCAGATAAACAGTAATCTACATGTTCAACCATGATTATCTCCTGCTGTGCAGTGGGGTGTAATAACAGGCAAGACAAGGCTGATATAGCCTTCTATTGTATGGTGAAAAATGGAAAGAAGGCAGAAGTGTATCACAGCAATACAATGGAAGAGTGGGTCAATTGTTGTTATCACCCAACTGGTTCCCACTGGTTGTGTCTACTTTGCGTACTAGTTGTCATCTGCATATATATACAGTACATATGGTGAATGATTATCTTGACAAAGGCTATCTACTGTAATGTAACCTTAAGGTATTTACAACACCTGAGATTGATTGATACACCAATGATGCCTTTATCAGCACTAATGGAATGCCTCTTGTCCAATCACATTGCTTGGTCAGAGCTTTATTTGTTATCTATGAAAAAGTTAAGTGATGATGATACAAATTTACAAATGTATTAATGCATACATTAAGATCCTGCACATGCTCTTATTTTGGCACACATTTATATGAAGTATATTTGATGGAGACATATCAAACAGCAGTGTTAGTATTGGTATTATCTTGTCTGTATCCAGCATCAGTGGTAAGCTGAGCCTCTGCAGACATCCCGTTAATAAGTAACAGTGGTCCGTCCTGTAATACTAAGGAGCTCAGATGTTACACTAACAAGCCACAGCCTCCACGCTGAGGCAGAGCTGCTCCACTGTGGGTTGTCAATTGGTGACCTCTGGTCTTGATTCATGGAGCTTTGCATAACTAGAACCCCACCTGGGTTTCTGATGCTACTTGTGGTTCAGGAGGTCAGCAGGATGAAGGAGGAGGTTATCATGTGTTGAGCCTGAGAGGACAGGGATGAAGAGAGGATGGAGGCAGGGTGGTGTCTGTGGCAGCTTAATGACAACACAAGGTTGTGGGGGGGGGGGGGGGGGGGCTTTGTAGGATCAAAATTCATGAATCTGACACATATGATATGAAAGAAGCAAGGGATAGTGATAGTTATTACAGCAGATTGGAACCCCAACAGGATGAGCAGGACCCCAACGTAAAGCAGGGAGGTCTTGTGTTAGCCTGAAGGAGTTCATTATTCAGCTAATTTCACAGCTATACTGAAAAATCAATTTAATTGGTTCAAAAATATAATATTTCTTTATATTACAATTGCAGTTTTAGCAGTTTCCATAGGAATGGTTAACTCTATAGCCATAGGAACTAACTTTGCTGTTATTACTGTCATCAAAACAGATCATTCTTAAAATGGGCAACGCAGGCTCTTATAGCTGTTATTATTCCACTTCGTCAACCAGAGTCTGGGATCAGTGCCGCATCACGAGAGATGACCTGTTCTTTGTAACAATGGTGTGCTATCAAGAAATAACAGACTGTGGCTGCTGTTTTATAACAAATCAGAATCCAGCGATGGAATAATTAAAAACATAACTATAGTATGTTTATGTCTCTATGTATAGGATGAGCCAGATTTCATAATTTTTTATAAAAAAATCTGATTGAAAGAGCAACGTTTTGCTCTTCGTCACAATTGTCTGTTATCATGAAATACTAGAACGTGGCTGCTGTTTTATAACAAATCAGAATCAAGCCATGGAATAATTCAAAACATCAGTATAGTATGTTTATGTCTCTAAGTGCAGTATAAGATAATCATTTTATTTTTTTTTAAATCTGATTGAAAACCCTACCTATGATTGATACGTTTACAATTTCCACTTCAGTTTTTGTTTCCTAAATTAACACATTCATTTCTGTGATGGATACTGATTCAACAAAAATACATTTATCATTCCTTTGAAAAAATGAACTTTCTTTATTAACTTAGCAATGTAAAGGTGCTTCAAAGTCCATGAATTAGGTAAGGGATAATGTAATGTTAGTCGGTGGTTATGTGATATAGAATCCCTCCAGTGTGAGAGAAGACCCCGGTACAAAGCAAGTTGACACTAAATACTGATCTCAGGATGATTGGATTGTTTTAAAATGTATTTATTTACACAGCTTTTAAAAAGTACCTCAGTTTCTACTGTTGGCAGCATTTTTATGGCAATGGTATTCTCATCAACCAACCGACAGGTCAATTTATTATTAAACCTAACACTTTCATTCAGGTTAAAGTCTCAACATTAGCATTTTGCAGAAAATAACAGCAGCACTAGTACAAGGTCCTCATCCCTGAAACTTTACTATGGCATTTTCTCTTCACTCACCCAGTCCTGGAACACTGCCAAAGCTCAGTATACTGTGTTGTTGTTTTTTGGTTGCTTTGTGTCCGTTCCCAAGTTTGCCCACGTCTTTGATTCCTCTCTCTTGCATTTTAACATCCCTTTCTAATTTCTACACTCTATTCCCACTCCTTGTCTTTTTTTCCTCTGCTGATAACTTGCAACAACTATTCTTACGTTAAGTGCTCCAAATAAATTGAGAGTAATATTAAGAATGTCCTCCATGTCGTCTAGTAATGCTATCAGAAAGTAATGTTTTTGTCAGATTGTCAACAGGAAGTGGTGAAATCATGAAGAGAACACTAGATGTCCCGTAACTCTAGGTTGTCCCTAGAATCACACCTTTGCTATTCAGAGTTAATAACTGTTGTCAAGGCATTTTGACCAATTTGAATCAAGCATTTAACACAGCTAGGGGATTAGGAAGAAAGCCAGGTTAGTTCTACAATAAAGGAGTCTAGAGTTGATAGCCACTTAGAAACTGTGCAGCTTTATGAATACTGAGAAATGTTTGGTTGTAAGAACTTTCTTTTTTAGAATTTTAAATCACATTAATGTGAAGGGACCAGAACCCTTTTTTCTTCTTTACATGGGCAGCTTTAAAGTGAAGGAAGAGAACCACAAGGGAGAGGATTGATACATTAAGTCCAGTGAAAAATGCAAATGAAGAGGGCATTTATTTTGACATCCTATGGCTGAAAACAGTCTTTCAGATAGCACAGCTATGGCCGGCAGAGTACAAAGGACATTTCCTCTCCAGCTCTATGAGCTCATGGAAGGTACACATTATTTTTGTGCTGCTACAACAGCCAAACTTCCCAACGGGTCATTAAAATTTAATCTAAATCTGTTTTACCCTGAGCAGGAGAAAGTGGCCCATTAACAACTGAGCTCTGAGCTAGCTCTGAGAGCCGTTTTTTTCCTTCTCGAGTAAAAGTCTTCATTGGCAATGATGTACTGTCTAGATTACTAAATGTTAAGGAGAGAGCTAACAGACCTGTACAAAGGAAACAGAATTAGCAACCTGTGACTGCACTACTAAGTGTAACTGAGTCAGGTTATTTCAGTAGATGGAGAAAGCTTGTACTAAAGTTTTTATATCACCAAGGCAATTGAACCAATCATTTCTAATGGTGGTTGGATGAATGAAGCCAATGTATAGTGTTACTCCGTCCCATTCTGCCTAGTCACTCTCATTTACATAATGTAACATAACTGGTTCAGTTCACTACACAATGTTCATCAACAATTGATAGTCAGCCCCAGAATAAATCTCCAACTGACTTGTTTTCTCCCGGTTTTTTTCATGACACCTGTCAGGTGGATTTCACCAGTAGATATATCTGAAACTCGACCAGAAGTTTTGAAAGTGTTATGTGGGGGCTGAAATCATTGCTGAGAATTGGAATTTGCGCTCACATTCTTATGTAATGTATGTTTCGGACCTCCCTCTTGCAAATGCATCCAGAGGAGATTTACTGTGCAACCACTAGTATTTACAGCCTGAAGGTAGATGAGCTTCAGAGAGTGGGCGGACAGCCGGGGATTGTTCAGTGCTTATTTGTGTCCAAACTGTCCATATATTGACCAAGAAGATTGACCTCTACCAGCTGCCGTAGGTCCTGCATTCCACAGTACCTCTCCTTCTCTTCCCTCAAATGACCCTCAGCTCTCGCATTGTTTGTTGGGTCAGGGTCAGTCATTAGTAGAGTTGCCAGCGTGTGTATGTGTTTGTGTGTAATGGCTGTAAACCAAAAAGCAAATGAAGGGCTGTGACCGGGGGCGATCCTTGGGAGAGGCAGCCAGGCCTGCAGCAAGCAGCAGGCACTTTTTAAACTGAATCAGAGCTGCCTAATTATCTATGCAGCCTGCCTGCACTGTATGACTAATGCAACATTATGCAGGATATTAATGGGACAAAACAAGAAAAAAGATTACACTTACTTGACATCAGAGAAAGGCAAAAATTGTATCTGGATGTACCTTAACAAAAGCACATCAATGTCTTAAAATACTAGAATAGAATAGAATAGAATGCCTTTATTGTCATTGCGTGACTTGCATACAATGAAATTAGGTGCGCAGCTCCGTTGGTGCATGCATACATATGTACATAAAACAACAATAGCAGCAAGAGCAACAGTGTTCTGTTAATAAAACCTTTTTTTTTTTAAATAAATGACTGTAAAAATAAATAGTATCAAGTTATAGAGTATTTACAGTGAGTATTGCACGTTGGGTGGGGAGGGGGGGCAGAATATTTCACATTGATTGTATTGCACGGAAGGAAGAGTGTAGTCAGTGTGTTTTATGGTGAGTGTTCAGAGCGTTGATGGCTCTAGGGAAAAAGCTGTCTCTGAGTCTATTGGTCCTGGATCTGTGAGAAACTGTAGCGCCGTCCTGAGGGAAACAGGTTGATTATGTGGTGACCGGGGTGGGACGAGTCCTTAACAATGTTTGTAGCCCTGCTGAGGTAGCGAGAGCTGGTAATGTTGTCCAGGGAGAGCAGAGAGCAGCCAGTGATCTTCTGTGCTGTGCTGATCACTCTCTGCAGAGCTCTCCTTTCTGCTACCGTGCAACCAGCAACACCATGATGCAGTACCCCAGAATGCTCTCCACGGTGACTCTGTAGAAGGCCACAAACAGCTTCTCCTCCAGATTGTTTCTCCTGAGCACCCTCAGGAAGTGGAGTCGCTGCTGGGCCTTCTTTACCACCGCCGTGGTGTTAGCAGACCAGGAGACGTTGTCTGTGATGTGGACGCCCAGGAATTTGAAGGAGTGGACCCTTTCAACGCAGTCCCCATTGATGATCAGTGGAGCTGGGTCCATGCTGCGTTTTCGGAAGTCCATGATGAGTTCTTTTGTTTTTGTGGTGTTCAGTGAGAGGTTGTTCACAGAACACCACGCCGAAAGTTTTCCAACTTCATCTCTGTAGGCTGACTCATCTCTGCCTGAGATGAGCCCGACCATGGTTGTATCATCAGCGAATTTGATGATGGAGTTGGAGAGATGGGTTGGTGTGCAGTCGTATGTATACAGAGAGTACAGGAGGGGACTCAGTACACATCCTTGCATGGAGCCAGTGTTGAGTGTTGTGATGGTGGGGGAGAGGTGGGGGCCGAGTCTGATAGTTTGAGGGCGGTCAGACAGGAAGTCCTTAATCCAACAGCAGATGGAAGGGGAGAGACCGAGGTGGGAGAGCTTGCCAGTTAAAATGTCCGGGATTATTGTATTGAAGGCAGAGCTGTAGTCAACAAAGAGCATCCTAACATAATTCCCCTGCTATTCCAGGTGGCTCAGTGCAGTGTGAAGAGCTGCAACAATGGCGTCCTCAGTAGAGCAGTTTGCTCTGTAGGCGAACTGGTGGGGGTCCAGTGTGGCGGGAAGTGTGTCCTTGATGTGGTTTGCCGTCAGCCTCTCAAAGCACTTCATGATCACAGGCGTAAGTGCGACAGGCCTGTAATCATTCAGACTGTCGATGGCTGATTTCTTGGGGACGGGAATTATGGTGGCAGATTTCAGGCAGGAGGGAATGATGGACTGTGACAGGGAAAAGTTGAAGATATAGGTGAAAACCCCGGTCAGCTGATCCGCACAGGCTTTGAGTACCTTCCCAGGTACACCGTCCGGGCCTGCAGCTTTCCTGGGGTTTACAGTCCTCAGTGCACCTCTAAAGAATCATTTTAAAGAAGGCTGAACATGTTGTAGGAATACGATTTTTACAACTGTGCTGTACAGTATGACACTGGTCTGTTTATTATTTCAAGCACCGTCTGGGGTCTTCTGTCTATCAGTGGATTAAAGGGATAATTGTTGTTTTTTAAGGTAGGTTGTATGAGGTACTTGTCATTCATGGGTTTAAGTCGGGTGACTTTTTTTATTGCTGCCGACATCTTCAGGACCATAGCACCATCAGCTGGCTCTATTCAGTCAATGTAATGCTGTCCTCAATGAAAATACACTAATCAGATGAAAATAACCTATATTTATGCTTACAAAAAGCAATGTTTCTTCATTAAATGATGATGGGTAAATGAACCTGAATTAATCATGTTAGATGAAGAAACCTTTCTTGATCAGAGGGAAAGAAAGTGGCTAGGTGTTTACTTTACCAGCTTACTAGGTGGTTAAACAAAAGGTTATGATTAAAACTTTGTTAGATCAACATTCAAACTTAAAGTAACACGGACTTTCATAACCATAATTAAGGCATCCCCCAGCATTGCAATCTGTGCAATGCTGGGGGATGCTGGTCAGCATATGAAATGTAACTAAATAGAGGAAACTCAGACCCAAACACTAATGTCAGTGGAAGTCTACTTGGAACATTTTTCAGTGTGTGACTTGTATGCAAAAAACAATTGGGCTTTTCTGGTGTCAATGGGTTCCTGCTAACTGGCAGCCCCACTTACTATTGACAAGTGCCTCATGCAACCCCACTTTGGAGGAAACCATTAAAATAGAACAAAACAAAACAAAACAAAACACACTTTGAAACAGTGGGTTTGATTGGGTATAAGCACCAAAGAGAAACTCCAAAAATCTGCTGTATGCTACTTGTAACAGCAAGACCCAGATAAGACCAAACTTGAGAACATATCAAAACAATGAAAGCTAAAGCTAATGAGTGAGACACTAAGTTCAGGAGTTGGTGCAAACCAAAAACGGGGAACTCCTCTGACCCACATCTTAACAAACCTTTACACTAATATAACATGGTCGGATGATAAGCGTGACTCCAGGCAACAGGAGGGAATTTTTTTGTCAAGGTGAATAATCAGAGAAAGTGGGATGGTTTGGCAATGGACACAGCTGAGCAAAGAGGAGCTGAGAGGCCTTCAGCCTTCAACAGATTGTCTGTCGAATGAATTCGACGACACGTCCCCAAGGACCAAATAACAGAGAGGCGCTCAGAAACACTCATTGCTGCTCTGATTGCCATATTCTCCAGATAATTAACTGTCAAGGTTCTTGTCACCCCCCATCCCCCTCCCCCATACTCCTTCCACTCTTCTCCTCTTTCTTTCTTTCTTTCTCTACCACCATCTCTCTCTCTCTCTCTCTCTCTCTCTCTCTCTCTCTACTTCTTGTCTGTGGTGTAGGGGAACTCTATTGGCCCCTCATTACTTACTAGAAAATATTAGTAGTGTTTATCTGTGAGTGATTGGCTATCTCATAGAGCAGGGGAAGGAGGTGGGCGTAGGGTGGGCTGGTGGGAGGAAGAGGAGGAGGGTGAGTGAAGTGAGGTGGAACTAATTTTTTGACAGGTCCTTGATATGGTTGGGGGGTGTAACAAAACAGGGACTCAGCCTCTTAAATCCTCTGGGTTGGGTGTTTTTTTTTTCTTAGTTACTTGAACAAATAACACTGCTGTCTTGTGGTATCAAGACTCTTTAGGGGTGGAAAAGTTATCCCTTTGGGATTTTCAGGTCAAAGAGAAAACCCTTGTTCTGTTTAAAAACTTTGAGTCAGAGTTAGCTTTATCTCACACAAAATAAAACAATAGAGTTTGCTGTTACAAGAACATGTGGGGAACCTATGGTGTCTCTATGTTGGGTGAAGTATTGGTTGAATTAGACCAAGCACATCTGCTGCATGTTAAAGGGCCCAAATCTGGTTAATCAATCTAGTCACCTGGCAAGCAATTGCTGTGGAGTTATGACGAAGTTCCCACCCCAGATTGGTTGGCTTGGGTTGCCTTTGCATTGATGTTTTTGTACAATTGCATAGTGATTCAGATTCAGTCAAACGAACCAATCAAAAATTACACTTAAAATTCAAGTTATACTTTGCTAAGTGTTCAATTCCACTGGCTCTGATCTGTTGCGTCCCGACTCCATTTCAAACACGGCAGCTGATACATAAGACTTCTATTTTTTCCCAGATGCTGTAGCATGACGCAATCAAGATAGAGTGGGACAGGAAGTCAAGCACCGAATCAAAACTAAAACATCCAGTTGATGTAAAAATAAAACACTATTACTATTGCCAGATCGTATTTGACTGAACTACAACAACAAACCGTCATGATGAGAAGAGCCAGGCCTGGAGTCAACAGGCCAGAGGTTGAAAATTGTTGATTCAGTAATTACCGTGGGAAAACATTTGTCAGAAGACTCAAACTGTCCACTGGAATATATGGTTTCGCCATAATATGGACAACAACAGTAGTCAAATAGGGCGATCCATAGTGTACTGACCCTACCTCCGAACAACACAAATGATGGTCTCAAACACATTAAGATGGCAAGTAATTCCAAAAATTAACTATTGACAAGGCTCAACTGTTAATTCAAAACCATTCCAAGAGACTGCCTCATGAAGCAGACTGAGAGAATGCCAAGAGTTTGCAAAGCTGTCATCAAGGCAAAAAGGGGGTACTCTAAAGGAACTAACTCATAAAACATATTTTGGTTTGTTTACGACTTTTAGTTTCGGAAATGATTAACATACATTAAAAACCATTGAATGTGTGTCCAAACGTTTGACTTGTATGGTAGATACAACTCCTTGAATGTCATCATATCTGTCCATGGATGTATGTACACTTAATTAGTCCAATTGCTGGGAAATACTGGTCTGAGACCTTTATCTGTACCTTTATGTGGCCCAGATTGTCTGGCAATATGATGGCTTTAAAGATCCAGTCAAGAATGGACTTGCTGACTCGTTGGGGTCCCCTGAGATGATTGCATTAGTACCTTCCTAGTAGTACCTGAATTGCAAATTTGAGAAGGACTTCTATAAAATTCACAACAATGTCGCACATCAGATTTTTCCCCCATCTGCTTCTCTGTAAGGTGTTGTAATGTTCCCTCAACATAGTACAATGGATAAATAATAAGTGACATTTAGAGTTACAGTGTATAGAGAGTTTAAAGAGCATAAAGCGAGAGCCAATGTACCAGAGTGTTTAAGTGCTAAAGTGCTAGTGTATTGCACATAATTGTAAAGGTGCTGGTATAAATTGCACATTTGACCTACGCCTGGTAATTTATTGTGCTGGTGTAATTGCACATAGGTCGATTGCACAGAGGTGGCATATATGGATGTGTTTATGCATATAATATTAGCTTACATAGATGTGTGTATGTATATATGTATGTATGTATGCATGTATGCATGTATGTATGTATGTATGTATGTATGTATGTATGTATGTATGTATGTATGTATGTATGTATGTTACTTACGCACATTGATGGTTGAATAGTTAGACATGAGACCTGAACCCCGCCTTCAGATGACCCTTAAAAGTTACAAATCTGGAGCTGGGCAAAGCTGTGTGGTCACATTATGCATGGAGCCCTAATACCAAACCAACTTCCACTTCTTTATAGTTGCATATAATACATAAATATATTTATTATGGAGAAATGTGCAATAACTGATGACCCTGGACATCAGGGCTGTATGGAGTGTAAGGTTTGCAGGGCAGTTCTTGGAGATAGCATGATGCACTTCAATCAAGAACCATTACACAGTTATCAGTAAATAGTCTATGTTTCTATATAACACTGAACATACCTAGAGTGACCCCACATTTTTTTTTAATAATGATCGTTTTGTATCTTTATATAAAATGTCTTCATTGTAGCTGTGGAGCTGTTCAACACTGTTGCCTTCTCTGAATGAAATGCCACACTTAATGCCTGAAATGAAAAGTAAATTCAGGCCGTGCAGTAGCTCGCCTAGTGAAACTGCACCTGCCATGTTTGTTTTTGTTGATAATGCCACATTTTCACCTACTCACCCGCTTTGCATAGAGCGCTGGAGAAATGAGATCAGATCACACAGAGGAGAAATGCCAGGTGTAAATGCAAAGGCCGTGATCAGACTGTTCATTAACCGTAGTGTACCATCCTGAGTCACACTAGAGAGGTTTACTGTCATGTTAAGTCTGAATGAGTGGTCTTTTTCTTCATGAACTCAGTGGGAGGGAAAGAAAAGTCATTTTAAGCTCCTTAAAACTACCTTTTCAGTCCAAAAGCAGTGCCACTAGCCCTCATGAAGCTATATTGACTAAGCCCTCCTGGTCACAATGATCAATCCTATTTTTTTGGAAACATTTGGAGCTGCACATTTACAAATTCTTTGAAGCAATTTTCTCTAAATGCCAAATTGGTTAAGTCCCCAAAAAATATTTTTTATTGGCTCTAAAGGCACAGGCCAATACATTGTACCAAAGCCTTTACTTTACTTGGGCAAATTAGCCATACCCAGCTTGATCTGTGCTGAATAACACTCAGGGAAGCAGGGGAACTAAGATTTTTATAAGAGGTGGAAAAAAAAAGTGAATGAACAGTGATGGCTTAAAAAGGAGTCAAAGCTAGGTCCAAGCAAGCGTGTGGTTGTGTCATGAACTTAATTGTAAATATACTTGATCATGCACACGCACCTTACTGGAGGATACCTCCAAAGGGCAAACAACAGAGAACTCAGGCTTTATGCAACTAGATTAGCATAATGTAAACAAGAGACATGGAAGAAGTCACAGAGGTTACTGTTGGGTTAATTCTGGGTCAGCTAAGGTGACTGATGTCCGCTGAACAGGGCACACCATTGGCACCACCCCCTCAGTTTCTCCAACTTTCTCTTTCATGCTTAGATGTAACAGTCATGGACTTCTTTGGATTCATTTCCGTATGTTTCAACATCAACCAATAAAATTTGACTTCACCACCACCACCTCACCTTGGACTCACTCACGAAAGTCAGTACAAAGCTTGCTTCGACACTCACCCTCATCAGCAGATGTGCTATTGATAAGTGTTGCCACAGCAGTGATAGTATTGACAGTTTATTACAGAAGTTTGGCTTGATAATGGTGCAGGTTTTTCTGGAGTGCTCGCCATTTTTGTTTGGGCATTTTTCCGCCTCTGCATCTATCTGCAATAGTTTGCACCCTCCCCCGTTAGATAATACTCAGGCAGTCAATCAGCTAAGTGCCTCATTGGTATAGCATCCCTGACCACTCATATCATTGCATGGATAATGAGGTCAGGAAATTAGTGGCTGTAGACCCCACAGAAGCTGAATGTGTGATGTTTTAGACTTTAATCTATGTGGGCATTTGGTTGGCTTGTGGTTGAATCTACTCTAGTGTTTATTTCAGCTGTACACAGCATCAAGTCTTGAGCTCCATGTTGGTGTGTAGTGACAAGCATGCCACAACAAAAGGTTCTGTGGAGTTTGAACGTTCTTGCCTTGCCTGTGTGTATGTTCTCCAGGAGTCTTTTCTCCAGTGAGTTAGGGTTGATTGGTGACTCTTAATAGCCCACAGGTGTGAGTGTGAATGCTTGACAATTTCAATGAATCAGACCTGATTGGCTGTCCTGTTCTGGTTGTACCATGCCTCTGTCCTAGTGTCAGTTGGGATTGACTCCAGCCCTATGCAACCATCTGATCCCTTTTTCACACATATGTGGATATTTCTTAAAACATTGTATTTTCACTGCATTTTGGTTTTACCCACAAGCATATGGAGTTTAAGGTCACTGGAAATGGAGTCTGTCCAAGATGGAGATTTTTTAGAAACCTGTATTTTGTCTGTATTCCTGGAGACAGCTTAAATGGAGGTTATAACCTCCACCTCAACTAGAGCATGGCAATTGTTGATTGTATGTATTCACATGCATTAATCCAAGATGGCAGGTGACTGATTTGCTTATATATCTGTCAGGCTTAATTGCATGTTTACAAGCAATCCACCATTCATTATTATACCGTGACATGGAGGCAAATTAATATGTTATGACCAATAGTTTAAAATTCACCATTCCATACACACTTATTACCCGGCGTTCTTACTGATCTTCCGGTTGAGTGAGACACTTGATTCAAATTGGTCAATACCCCCTTACAACTCCCTAACAATGGTCGTTAACTTTCACTAATACGAGCAACACCAGAGGAAAACTGACCACACATCATGTCAAATCGTAGACCGTACAGTGCGGTGAAACTGTTTGTTTCCATTTGCATCAAAACAATTTGGCTAAAATGCCAGTTTGTTTAGCCCGCTAATTCGTCAGGCTAACCAACATGGATATTTGCATATTGGATCCTGTCCAGCATTCATTGCAACAAGCGAAACTGGTGACAGCAACTTTGAGTTACCAGTAGCTACAAATGAACTTAACTAACTCATGAGCGTTGGAAATGATAGCAGCAGTGTTTAAATTTGCGACATTTACCTTGTTAATTTTTAAAGGTGTGTGAAACGCAGAGCTAAGAGAAAAGGAGAGTTGAATGAGGACAGTTAAATGTTAAATGGATGGCTTCGCGTTGGAGTCTTGTCATACCCTGTTTGGATTCTATTTCCCATAACTACCTGCTAACCATACATTATTCCTTATATAACACATTATCACCACCTACTGGCCTGGCATGCTATTTGGGCATTTATAACCATTTCTGCATTATCATTGTGACTAATACATATTCCTTAATGCTTCTGGTGTGGACAGGACTTGTTTTAAATGGAGTTAAAAAAAAGATTTAAAAATGTCTGTCTATGTGGGGATATAGCCGAGGAGAGAGGGCGGGTAGTATAGTTAGTAAGATAAGATATACTTTATTGGTCCCCCATTAGGGGAAATTCTTTTGTTACAGCAGCTTACAACACGGGACAGGGGAATACAACAATGTACCAACATAGTTAAAAAATATAATAACAATAATAATAGCAATGATAAAGGTAAAATAGAATAGAATAGAATAGAATAGAGTAGAGTAAAATAAAATAAAATAAAATAAAATAAAATAAAATAAAATAAAATAGAATAAAATACGATAGAATAAAATATGGGAACTATTACAGATGTATGCACACTATGTACACTTCAATCTGATAAATACTGATAAAATTGCACCAGGTTATTTAAACAAACATACACAGTATGAAGAACAGTGTGATTCAGATGGATACAACAGTTATTTGTGACTGTGCCAAGAATGAAAGATGAGAACAGATGATTAACGGGACGTTGCAGTGCTGGTGTTAAACAGTCTGATTTCAGATGGGATGAAGGACCTGCGGTAGCACTCCATCCTGCAGGGTGGGAGTCTCAGTCTGCTGCTGAAGGAGCTGCTCAGGGACCCCACAGTCTCATGCAGGGGGTGAGAGGGATTGTCCATGATGGATGTCAGCTTGGCTAACATCCTCCTGTCACCCACCTCCTCTATGGAGTCCAGTCTAATGGATTAATGGTTTACACAGCATTACCGCCTTACAGTCCCTTCACCATGACATTGCAGATTTACAGTCTTAACATTGTCATTTACTTTCAAGTAATTACTTAATTCATGTTAGGTTAACATGGATGTGTTTCATTTGACATTATTAAGACACTTAGAAAAACTATCCATGAATTTGAATGCACCAAATGACTGACTCTTTGGAATGTCTGGTGGGGGATACGCTTTCTTGGCAATACAAGTATTTGCTTGGCATTATGCTGTTTTTTTCACAGTGTGCTTTTAAAACCAGTCTGTAGGCAGTGAGTGATTATATTTCTCTCTGCCAGACATAAACCGAAGTTCTTAAATGTGTAAACCATTTAAAGCTGTAGGGCAAGGTAAACAATCAATGATGATTTAAGTTTATTTTATTTGTAGTAAAGGAGCAGCATGTGTGTGTCTGAGTGTGTGTGTGCGTGTGTGTGTGCGATGTGTGTGTGTGTGTGTGTGTGTGTGTGTGTGTGTGTGTGTGTGTGTGTGTGTGTGTGTGTGTGTGTGTGTGTGTGTCATAGCTCATACTCTTGGTTCAACTAGCTGCCTTGTAACATTAACAAGACAAATCCTTGAATGGAATGGAAAGGATGGGAAATGGCCGACTGATTGGATATACTAGATCCTTAACAACATTACAACAGTGTGTGTAGGGCGGAGCGATCAATCAACCCACAGCCTGATTGTACAGAACCGAGAGATTTTTACAAGAAGCAGATGGAAAATGGCACAGGTCTAAAAAAGAGATCACGTTCAAGTGTTCAAGGGCTCGCATAGCGCGTATTGCTCTGACCCTTGCCTGGTATAAAAGTATAACCCGTGTGTAAGTGCGTGTGTGTGTGTGTGTGTGTGTGTGTGTGTGAACGAACTGATTTCAATGACAGAAAAAGGTTATTTGCAATGAGGCTTTAGAGTAAAATCATTTTTTGACAAATTGTTCATAATATGAAGGGTATTTGGCATTTAGGTGCCATTGTGTTGTTATACAGGAGATGTTACATAGATATCCCCTAGATGTAGTCCTTGGAACTGATGGGGGTTGTAGTAAAAGGGAGAGAAGGAGGCAGGCAAATGTTAAAATGATACAACAGCCCAAACATGATATCCATTAAGAAAGACAGGCTGCAAATTTAGAAACAATTCAATTTTAAATACACTCACAAAAGTCTATAACTATATACAAAGAAGGACACTTTCTCCTGATCGTGTGCCCCATAGAGGCCTGTGGCACCCCTGCTGGCCTTGTATGCAGAATATTTTAACTGCTGCAGTGCTTCAGACCTCGTTGGCTAATGTGATGTGCTGTGGGTCTTCTGGAAAGCCTCCGCAGACACTGTTTCTAATGAAACTTGAAGTAATTTGCCGAATAAGGGTTAAGTCAATGTGACATTGCAGCAGCACTACAAAACAACAATTCTTCAGCGGTGAGGTTGTTGGCTCTCAGAGGTTGTAGCGAAAACTGATCAGTTTGACTCAAACTGGGGACGCCTCAGTCAGCTGTATGAGCAATCCCTCCTCTGTGGTACTAATTTTTTGGTCCTGCTAAATCACAACAACACATCCTTCTGTTTCCCCATATTCCTTGACTTGCTTTTAAAATGAGTCCGCAGATCATTCATCTAATTTGAGAGTCTTGTAATTGAACATCATATTCTTTGTTGTTGTTTTTTCAACCTGAGCATAACAGAAAGTTAAGACTGGTTTATTTCATTTCCTTACAGGGCAATAGGAAAATACCCAAAGCTTTAAGTCATCTGTCAAATAATTAGTGCTGAATAGCCAAGACTATCAACAGCCATGATCTTTGAGTTTCCTCAAATTAATCTGCATCTGAGAACAACAAAAACCAACAGTTGTGGTCAGAGCTAGTGTTACAAAATGTGTCATAATTGGTTGAAGTGAAATCTACCCTGCTGTGAGTGCTTGTTATCAGTGACTTATCTTAGTTGGCTCAAGAGTATTTGCAGTTTCAAATGCCTTTTAAAGGCTGAGGCTTAAAAACAGTGCTTTGGTATGCTCTGGTACACAGTATCCCCACTTCTAAAGGCGTACCGAGATTACCTACTAGTTGCCAGTACCTTGTCCTGTCTTCTCCATATGACACTTTCTCTCGGTGATTCATAATATCACCTGAAATACATTACCCATGGCGCACTAACCCACAATTTATACATCAAGCTTGTGTGCCACCAGGTTTGCTCTGTTCTATAGAGAGAACAACGTACAAACAACAGGTAACAGAGGCTTTCTGTGGTTGAATTTCTGGTCATTTGGATAGTATTCTGTTATGTTAATGCTGTTATCATCACTGAGTAAGCTGCATAACTATATAGTTTTGTTTTTTGGCTTAGATCATTTTTATGTGTAATTCTGCTCTACTTTGTTGTCCTGTTACCTTCTCACAGTTATCATCTTAAAGTCGAGTTGTGGTCAACATTGATTCCCAGATATGAGTCTGTTTTGTAGCTGTTAAGAATTGCATCAACAATTGATGAGTATGGGGCGCTGGTGGCCTAGCGGTCTAAGCGCCCCCTCCTCATCGCAGGGGTCGCTGGTTTCGATTCCCGGCCGGTCGACCATTTTCTGCATGTGCATGCTGGGCGCGGGCTCCGTCCAAAATAGACTCAGAGCGGGGCCATGCTCCATGGCACTCCCTCTGTAAATATGAGCATTGACTACAATGGGATCACAGTGCGATTGCAATCATTTTGCAGCCGTTAAATAATGCTCACTTGTCTGTATTTGCTTGAGACTAAGCCGCTGTTAGGGTGTTTGTGTGATCATGGACTTTGGCAACATTGTGAAGGGATAATTTTGCTGTGTATTTTTTTCTTTCTTGACCAATGTACTGTGGGATTTTTCCTGTAGCTGATATTAGCGGATGAACGTAACGTAATGAATGTCAATTTTCATAAATCAGGCCTTGGAGAGTTATGCCTATTCAGCACTTAATTCCAGACACAGGGGTGTTCCCTGTGAGTGGTCTCTGAAGTATTGGCCACGCCCAGAATTGGATTTGTCACCTCTGTGCCTAAACTATGATCCGTTATAAGAATCAATTGTTTTAAGCCGGAACTACAGACACCCAAGTCATACATCTTGGACATACCTGTGTCCAGACAGTTTAAAGTGGTACCAATCACATCTCAGATCACAAGTATTTACTCTAGCTAAGTCAAACCATATGATTGTGATAAATATCCTGCTTGATGCTTGGTCCGCAGCTTTAATCAGTATGAGCAGATCAGTCCAATCATCAGGTCAGGTCTGGATACTGGAAGATCCCTCCAGTCCCATCCACAGGCGTGCATGCTTTCAGCTGCAGCCCATAACATGTTATTTCAGCCTGCAGGTCCACAGCAAAGAGACAGCCATATCCATCTCAATCTTTTCCAGTGTGCTGCCATAATGGCCCTGATTATTAGAGCTCAAATTAAATTCAGACCGGATATTTGCAATACACAAGCTCTTGTCAACAGTGCCATTTCCTTTGCATATGAAGGACATTATCCAGAAAGCATTGCTGTCAGCCCAATTAATCCCCATCCACTGCAAATTCACACACTCACACGCACTCACGGGCAGCTCCAGTGACACAAACACCCTCACATACTTGCCCACCTCAATGTTATGCCAACCTGCGACTGGAAAAACACAAAGAGCACAGCAGCCGGCCAAACAGTGTGAACAATGCTGCAGTGATTAGTGATTTGGGATTGTTTTTCAGGGCGTGTAAATTGAAAAATTCCAGCTGGTAAGCATGCAGAATTGATTCTGCGGAGGAGGCCGGGCTGATGCGTTTAGCAATTGTCCACACAAGCAAAATAATTCAATAGTAATAGAAATGGCAGCTCAAGAGGGAGGGGAAGAATTGCATTTAAGTGGAAAGAACATTGAGTCAACATTTCTTTCTTTCTTGTTTTTATAGGAATCTCTCTTTGTTTTGTGTGTGCACATGTGTGTAACTGAGAGAGAGTGAGAGAGGATGGAGAGGAGGATAAATTAAGAGTTGTAGATTGTGTTGGCTTATCCACAGTGTTTTCATACTTTAAGAGTCGGGGTCAGTTTTTTCTTTAAATTATGTATTTGAAAAGTGTTTTTGTAAGTTGTCTGTCATGACCGTAAAAATAGAGAATCTTCATCAGATGTCCGACAATCCCTGCCGCACTCCTTAAATCAGCTCAGACCAGAAAACACCTCAGCAGAGCCCCAAAGGCATCCAGATTGTTATGATGACTACACTGTGTTGAGAAACCAGCTGATAACGTTAGCAGATTGTTGTAGCACCTGTAGAAGTGAATGCTACCAAATGACTGCTTCAGAATGTCATATAAAAAGCTAACACTGGCTCCCTCAGTGATCTTCTCCTTGCAGCAAAGCTTGATGTAAACAGTGAGAAGACAATGCTGGACTATATGCACCAGCCTGAGCCGGTTGGTCTCTGATTACATTAACAAATAGCATTCCCCATTCAAGTCAACAGAAAGGTTTTCAATGACAGCTAGCATGACAAAAGGTCAGCGGCAGGCTCAGCACTGCTAATTAAGTCCAATTGGTGAATGTCAGATCCACAAAGGGCAACTCTAATCCCCAGTCCTGCCTAAAAAGGGATCTCTTGTGGGTGTGTGTGTGTGCTAGTACGTGCATGTGTGTGTGTGTGTGCGTGTGTGTGTGCGTGTGTGTGTGTGTGTGTGTGTGTGTGTGTGTGTGTGTGTGTGTGTGTCTCACTGTGTACGTAAAGAGATAGCAGAGACAGGGACATGAGTTGATAGCTGATGCTTGGGGGACTACACTGTACCATGCAGTATAGTATATAAGTACATTCAGAGTAAGTGTATACTGAAAGCTTTCTAACAGTCCTGCAGAGGTTTGGTGTGATATACTGACAGCGTGTACTTTCTCAATTATTTGTGTGTTTATGTCATGGACAATTTCACAGATGAGGATTTTTGTTTCTTCATTGACAACCATGTTTTCATCTGTCCTAAGAAAGGAACAAAATAACTTAAAGTACACCAAGATTCTAGACATCAAAAAGCAAAAAAAAAGTTGAATAAATTCATAAAGTTGGAAGGATTTAATTGAGCGCTATTCTGTGTCTGAAATTTAAATGAACATTTTTGCTTTTGCTTGTTTTGTATGCAGGGATTAGAAAATACCTTGCTGTTGTTGGTAATGTTTTAATTTAATTGATATTCATGCAATATATCTATTTTGCTCATTTAGCTTTTGCAGTGAAATGCACTTATTGGGGTTTTATGTAGAATGCATCCCATTTCACAGTCGGTTTTCAGTATTTCCTGAAGTTTAAAATAATCTAACTTTTTCTTTATTTGTATTTTATAAACATGTATAAAGGTTTGCTTGAGTAGTGGTAAGATCTAGATGACTGTTATACAATTTTCTTATTCAATGACCTCTCAGAACACTTTATTTTTGCACTTTATCCTCATGATTAAATAGTTTTTCATTTTGAACCAGCTGTGTTTTTTTTTGTGTGTGATTGCTGGTACTTACACTTTTCTGCTTGTAGTGTTACCACAGCTATAAGGAAACCTATAACATAATAGGTCCATGATGACAGCTGAGTTGTTGCAAAGCTGCTAAATAGATTTTAAATCCAAGAATGACACCATTTATTGTGAAATCAACAAAGCAGTGAAAGAATAACTTAGAATGTGAAAAAGACTAAGATGATTTCAGCTAGTGTCTCCTCTTATTGGTGATTTCAGGTGAAAACACGAAGTCGAAAGCCTGAAGCTAAAAATAAACTGGTTTTCCATTCAGGTCTATAGAAATGTGGTTTCCCTTCTGCTGCACGTATGACCTTTTATACATGTTTAATGTAATTCTCTGATATATAACAACCTCGCCCTGTCGACAGACGTTCGTGCCCACTGTGTGAACTTTAATCAGTAGTGTAGCATTGACAGTGTTTACTGTCTCCTGCTGTTTCTATGCAGAAATGCAGATTGGTAAATGCCTCTGCCTTCTCCTTCTTTCCCCGCTGTCTTTAGGTTGCTGTGGGAGGAACGTGTGCGTCGGTGCAGTGTTTGATTAGCAAGTCTCTCTGGAGATGTGTGTGCATGTGTGTGTCTGTGTGTATGTGTGTGACTTATGGCCACATGTAGCTTCTAATGAGCCCCAGTGGTGGCCCTCCAGTGGGCCTGCCTATTGATCATTAGCCTGCTGTCCACACTCTAATTTCTAACAAGGAAGCACCAGTTGCAACGAGAGGCCGGTCTGATTGCCTGTGACTAGGTGTTAGCGTGTTCAGGTTTGTGTGTGTGATGTTACATATAGCGGGGTGTACAGAGTGGGCAGTCTGATGTGGAAAGTCCAGGTTTGATGTGTGTGATGCATGCAGTGAGGCTGCAGGATGCCTCCACTTATTATGATGTTTAAACTAGGAAGCCAGAGGACAGAGAGCTTTGAGGACACCATGCTGGTGTAGTGGGCCACCACTGGCTTTTACCTAAAGATGGAATACTATGGAGTTGGTGTCAGTCAACTCATGTATGATGTATTTGCCTCCCTAACCTCAACTGCCTCACATTATTTATAGGACCATGAGCATGATAAATTACATGTTGTTGATAATTGCTCTTCATGATTTCCTCACTCCCTTTGTTGAATAAAACAAGCCTATTTATGGCTATGACCACCCCTGAAATCTGATTGGTCAGCCCAGTGGTTACCCTGAAATCCTAAACCATGATTGGCTAGTTTCCTTGTCAGATTCATCACTAATATTGAAGTATGGAGGTGAAGTGTGACGTCACTTGTGACATGTAGCCCATTTCTGGGTCCAACACTTGTTTTCCTGCTGGCAAACACTTGCTCTCACATTGAAAAGCCAAAACATTATCAAAACACATTGAAAAGCAACATACCATCTCCAGTATTTGATCTTAACAATACCTTGCCACCCCTATAAAAGTCTTGATCTGCCACGAAGATAAGAGAGTTTTTTTTTTTTTTTTTTTATGGTGGTAACAATTTATGTTAAAATCACTGCGTATCTGGCATTGAGCACTTGCATTGACACATTGTTGATCCTGCACACTCAACGGTCTTTGGTTTCTACATTTCAATAACAATGAAATCATATTGAAATTGCGGGAGAGAGTGGGGCTGAGATGCAGTAAAAGGTCATGACCGGAAGTCAAACCAATAGCAGCTGTGATGAGGACAACAGCCTCAGTGCTTGCTTACCCCGCTAGGCCAACAGGCCCCAATTTAGAATTGATATTCCTTTAAAAACATTTCATGCAGTCTTAGCCTGTGTGGAACAACAAGAAAGACACTTTTTAATACACACACCTACTGAAGAACAGCAAACCAACATTAATGTATGCACATCATTACCATAAAAACTAACATACCATATGCCAATTGTATACAGCTCAGAACTGGACAGGTGTATACACACATTTACACACAAATTGACACACCTAGAAGCTGTTGCTCAGACACACACAGCACCAAATATGCTCACATACACACATAATATAAACACGCATACTCAGATACACACACACACACATACATACACACACAAATGCACCTGATTTCCATGACAATTAAAACGGTGTTGGATGCAGGAGCGTGTTTGCACAGCAGGAGGCTAATGTGGATCTCTGCATGCTTGGCCAGGTGGCTACTTCCTCCTCCTTCTCCGCCACCCACGCTCTGAGTAAGGGGGAGAGAGAGACAGGTGGGGGGAGGAAAATGGGTGGGGGTGGGTGGCTCTTATGGAGAGTAGAAAATGGTTCGTAAAAATGGTTTCTGTCATCTGAGCAGAATAGTGATAACTACCACCAGGTATTAACTCAGGGGTTTCTTATTTTTTAGCGTTCCTAAATGAACATATTTCATAATGAACATCTCAGTTATTTGATTTCATTACTTTAAAGAAGTATGACATGATGACTGTGGACTGTCAGGATGAAAACCACAGATGTATTAAAACAACTGGGTGACCCTAATGTTCTAGCTATAACATAATTCACCAGAGTTATTCCAGGTCTAGGTCGCATAAAATTACACCGACTAACATTACATCACACCAGGATAGGTTTTCCATTTAATTTTGACATTTATGATTTTCAGTTTTTGCTTTTTCCTTCAGCTACAATTGTATGAACATTTTGACAAGAGCAAGTCAATACCAAATATATTATTTACCTCAGCACAGCTCTCTTCTAGAGTCTTCTCTTCTTGGTTGTGTATAAAGTCGACAGGTTGTTTGTTCCAAGTGGCAGCCTATGGTCTTAAAATATGAAGCAAACATGGAAGTGCCAAAAACTGCAGTTCCTTTAGTTTCCACTTGGGGCTGTCCCCAGAAACACACCAATTCTAAAAGACTGATCTTTACAGCAAAAATAAATTTGTTTACAGTTTGGCACAAAAAAAAATATTGGTCTTAATAACTAATTTCGAACTATGTACAGTGTGCTATACAAATGTACTGTTAAGCTGGACTGACGGGTGGGTACACTGTGGCAATTAGCCAGGAAGCTAAAGCCTGATTTATACTTCTGCTTCGAATTGACGGCATAGCCTACCCTGTAGGTCGGCATAGCTCCCGTACCTACGCAGAGGCCTACACATGTAGCTGACGGGAACCTCCTCCAAAATGTAACTACCCGTAGAATTAATGTGGACCACAAGCCCTGTGATTGGTCCGCTCGGCGGCTGGTATTTACCCGCATTTACAGGACTTCTGGGATCCCCGTTCATCGGCTGCACATCGGCCGTATATTTCATCTCCTCCTCTCTATTCTCCCTGTTATCATGTCTGTATGATAAACAGCAACATCTATCAGCTGTAGATTAAAATAACACACTCTGAATTGCTGTGGAAAAGTAAACTGAGATCGTAGTGGGGCCGGAAGCAGGCGACCGGCTATCAGAGAGACCACTCTGCCCTCAAGCGTTTCGGAGTAAAACAGCTGCACGGCACAGACACATCGAAGCACATGTATGTGGTGCTTATGTCCGCGCCAGCCACTGCTGCGTAGGGGCGATGCAGAATTATAAATCAGCCTTAACAGCTGCACCTCTTCGCCTCTTGGTTTGCTGACCAGAGTTGGGTCAGCATTTCCAATATGGCAACCGCCACCAATAGGCTTCAAAACTCTGTAATTAAAACCAATGGGAGATGTCACAGAGACTGCATCCATGTTTAGGACAGTCTAAGGTTTTTTCTTGAGAGGAAAACCTCCTGAAAATGTTTCATTTTTTTAAATAAAGAGCCTTTTGCTGCGTTTTACTTTTGTGAGAATGTCCTGAGAATGAATTTGTAACTTTCCAACATAATGTTTTATCAGGTATTGCCAACACATCCCCATAATGCTTCATTTATTTGCAAAAAGGAACCAAATGCTTAATTTCACAACTGGGCGGCATGAATAATTAATACAGGTGTCCTACTGAGATTTAATACTTTCACAAATGCAACATTAACAGGTTTGTTGTCTAGTTCACAAAAATTAAAAAAACATAGGTTAGTATTTTCAGGTAGTTTGTGTGTTTGAATGTGCCTGTGTCCCCCAAAAACAACGATTATAACTATTGCGTTTCAAATCTATTTTTGGCTTCTCAGTTAATTCCAGGGGACAGGATGTTGTCTTCACTGGGATTTTTTAATCTATCAGTCACATTCAAGTTCCTAGGCCTTCCTTTTGTCTTGAAAAAGTACTTCTATGTGTGAGCAAAGGGGAGTTTTGAATGTGATTCAAGAGGGCCAAACGCTAAGGCCTGCTGCTCTCCACGAATCACCATTTCATTCCATCCCTGGAGTTTCTGTGGATCTTTCAGTCCTTCTGGATGCTCCATTGCCCTCCGAGCTCATAGAGGACAGTGAAGTGGAACTCAGAGCCCGTCAGAGTTGACTGATAAACCTCCTTCCATCTCATCCTGCCACACTTAAGCATTCCAGTTGAGTGCCAGACCCCACTTTATCTGCTGGGTGCCTAGGCCAACCATGGCTACTATCAAGAAGTGGACCAAATGCACTTTTCACTTCCAAAATAATATAGACCTCCCATCCATCTACCCGTTCAACCAACCATCCATCATTATCATTCAAGCATTGTCAGCACCACAAACCTTAGACAGACGTCATTATCTGTTGTTGTCGCTTTAAAAAAAGGGCTCATGAGTTTTGAGAAATAAGAAGAAACCGTTTTATGAGTCTTTGTCCATATACCTTTCTTATATAACAGTATCATTAAAACCTGTCATGCTCAATATTCATATTCGATTTATTTGCCATGGTATTTAATGTTTGAAAGAATTAAAGAATAGCTTTAACCAAAGTTAGCTCAGAATCAATGAAAAAAATGATTTAAATATTTCTATCAAAATTAATCAATTTCAATATTTGAACACAGTTCCTGTGGAGAACTTTTATTCATGTATTTACTATATGAAACTGCTAACTTCTGAGGGTCCTGGGAGTCTACGAATACATGCAAACCCAGCAAAAGGCCAACCTATAAGTTGAGTTGCATCATCCGTTTAACATTAAACATACCTAAAAGCAGTTGCCCAATTTGCAACTCATGAAGAAGAATGTGAGCGTAGTATACTGTGAGCAACTGCACACATTCCGGAAGGTTCCGAGAGGTACCAAGAGTCTTAACGTCAGCAGAATTTTGATTAACAGCAGCCACTATGCACTCGGTATGGCCAGTGCTGCTAGAAATTCAGGTAATGCAGCTAGCAGCTCCTGAATACTGACTCTAGTAGCTATAAAATAACATTATGCAGAGTCTTTAGCCAAAAAAAATCATAGTTCAGCGTGTGCTTCCACGTTTTCAGAGCTGCAGCCAGTTCTTAATTTTCACATGACGTCACACACTTATGGAACAGCCCCCCTGGAGGGCAAAAAAAAGGCTTCCAACTGCTACGGGCTACAGGGAAATGACCAGACTTTGCTGCCAACTGGGTGTATAAAAACCTTTTTTAAATGCTGGGTGGTTGTTTTTCAATTATATGCTGAAGCTGACGAGGAGACAAGCCTGGTTTTTGCTTCTTAACATTCCCATCTGAGAAATAAAAACCTGAGAGGAAGAGATGTGGTTTAATTATATTAGACCCTCCACTGTCCCTGGAAAGGGAACAAAACAATGACAACAAACAAAAGGCCACACGACTTTGGGTGAACATTTATTAATGGCAAGTTGAAGTAAACAAAGAATATTTGAATTATTGTATGTTATATCAACGTAGTACTCCTTCTGACACGGTCGGTGGGTGTTTGGACCAATGTGAACAACTCCAGCGGTAACTTGTTGACACCGCTAGCAAATCAGCTACTGTTAGCTTAGTCCTAACGTTGCGGTTTTCACAACCAGACACTTTTATGCTGACAGTCTGGTGATAAAGTGGTCTTAGGTACTGTAAGTTGAGGAGATGGTTATATTAAGTGTCAAGGCTTGGCAATGAACTTTTGGGAGGGACGGTTTTACACATCTTCATGACTGGAAGCCATCATTTTACGATGCTCTTTTTTGCCCTCCAGGCTTCTGCCCTGGTCACGTGACTGAAAACTATGAATATGAGTTTTCTGAGCTTTCCAGGTGATAAATGTTCTTCATTTAAAAAAAAGACTTTTGTGAACAGATTTCTTATGTCCTACTCTACGTACTGCGAGTTGCACTAGTATTTGACTTGCTTAAGACTTACTCACTAAACTAGTTAGTTAAACGACAAAAGTAGCACAACATCCACCTAAATTGCACTACAGACTGAGTGACAAGATTTTCTGTCCATCTATTTGGGAAGAAAAAAAAATCAGAACTCTGCAAAAGCCATGCGAACATTATTGTACTGGCAGGGAAGTGGTGGTGAAGGAGTGAAAGGAAGATATTGGGGAAAGAGAGGAAGAAGAAATGATAGATAGATAGATAGATAGATAGATAGATAGATAGATAGATAGATAGATAGATAGATAGATAGATAGATAGATAGATAGATAGATAGATAGATAGATAGATAGACAGAAGCCAGTAGACCGGTCAGAAGCTATATCCTGCTGCATCTCCCCCCCTTCCCTTCCCCCCTCTTCACTGTATAAATAATGCAGAGCACGGCGCCCCCCGGTGTTGTGGAGTGTCTGTTAATGGCTGTGCTAATTGCAATAAACAGGAGTGGTGTTTGAGCCCTCTAACAGGCACAACACTCCTAATTAGGTTGGCTTGGCCTGATGGGACACTGGGAGGAGAAATGAAGGAGGGAGACAAAGGGAGAGACTGAAAGAGGAGGAGAGAGAGCGAAAAGTGGGAGAGAGTTTAGATGATGCTTGTAGTAAAGAGGGAGAAGAGGAGCTGGAGAAGGACACTGAATGGAAAAGAGTAAAGGAGAAGAGAGGGAGGGAGCAAGAGATTTAAAGAGTGGAGGCAAAGAGATGGAGTGGCAAATTTTGTGGAGGAGGGGAAAGGGGGGGGGGGGGGGGTTGGGGGAGAATGCCAAATAGTATTCAGAGAAGAAGCGGAGTAGATATAAAAGAGAAGCCAAGGAAAGGTCAGATATTGTCTTATCAGAGGTGTGATCCCCAGCGAGAGGGGGAGGAGGAGAGGAAGAAAGGGAGGTCATCATCCTTTCATTACCTGATGATCACCCCTGTGGCTAGTAGACTGAAACCACTAATTAAAAAAAAATGTATATGATTGAACAGGCAATTGCTGTTATGCAGAAAGTGCATCCACCTAACATTAACAAAGCATTCTCAAACACAGACCTACAGAAAGAGGTGTATTTTTTTGAGTTTTACACATTGATATGATATTTAAACCAATTTAAATACTGCTGATAGTCCGTGTTGTTCTAGACATTCACAAGAAACTATTATGAAGCACTTCATCTAGTCAGGTTGCAGCTTATCCAACACTTTCTCATCCCCAACTCGATACAGTATGTGGACGGATAGGGAACCCCCCACCTGTATTTTGCGTTCATGGCATATTTATTTGAATCAAGAGAATCAGATATGGTGGTCACATGAAGAATGTTTTCTTATGACTTTTTGCAGGCTAGATTGTTTAACTTAAGATATTACAAAAGCAGAAGTGTTAAAGGAGTGAATGTTGAGCCCTAAGGGATGCCAGATTGTAATACTTCTCCACAGTCAGTAACAGTAACCAGGGCAACTTAAGAAAGCTTTTCTCCCCCATTCCTCACCTCTCCAAACCCCAAACCCCTCAACACTCGAACACTACTGATAAGCAGTGCATAATCTCGTTGCTTTCTTCAAAACAAAAGTATAGACCATCCCGACACTCTCTCACAAACACCTCCACTCCACCAGACCCCCATGTCAGCTGCAGCCAGAGACCCCCCAGTCCTTCTGCCAAATCACAAACATCACGCAACAAGAAGTTGATTGCATCATTCATGAGATGGAACCCACCATCTGTGCCCTGGACCCTCTTCCCACATCCCTGCTCAAGTAGGTAACCTCTTTGCCATAACGTACGTTAATCACCACAATCATAACCATTCCCTTCAGGCCAGGCATGTACCATCTGCCTTAAAAACTGCTGTCGTCAGACCCCTTATCAAAAATTCAACGCTAGACCCAGGAGTCTTTGCCATCTCAAACCTCCCATACCTTTCCAAAGTAATGAAAAAAGCAGTTTCTTTAAATGATTATTTACAACTTAACAGCCTCTATTAAAAATTCCAGTCTAGTTTCCGGTCTGCCCACAGCACTGAAACAGATCTGATCATAGTCACCAACAACCTGTTGATGACATGTCTAAGAGGATAAGTAAGCAGCCAACAGCAGCATTAAAAATGGTCAACCACCACATCCTCCTGCATCCATCGCCTGCAAAGTACCATTGGCACCTCTGCCCTGAGGTGGTTGAATCATACCTCACAGGAAGAGCAGAGTACATTGCCATAGGTAACACAAAATCCAGGACCCACCCTGTCACCTGTTGGGTCCCTCAAGGATCAGTCCTCGGCCACACCCTCTTCCTTTTCAACGTGCTCCCTCTCTGCACCATCATCAGCCAGCATGGAGTTTCTTGGTTTCTTGCTATGCTGACGACACGCCACTGTGCATGAAACCCGACCCTACCTCCCCTGCAGCCATCCCACCCAGCACAGCTAAGATCCTGAAAAACATCACATACACATCACAGCCATCCTACAATTACTACACTGGCTTCCTGTATCACTCAGGAACAAACACAAACTCAAACCCAGAGCAGCAGCAGACCCTCAACCGGAACAATCACCAAAGAGCCAGCCAGAGACCCTGATAGACGACCAGCCAGGGGTTGTCTTCATCCTTAACCTTGTTCCATTGTCTCTGCTTCATTCTTCTCTACTGCACAGCAGAGAGGGTGTCAGTAATTGCAGAAGAGGAACAGAGTTTGTGAGACTTTGCAACAGAGGAGAAGAGGACATTCAGTCAAAGCATTCCATCTATGACTTAATAGTCTTTCTTGTCTTTTTATCATAAAGGTTACAACATTTTGACTGCTTGTAGTCCCCCCCCCCCATAAGGATTAAGGTCGGCCCTTTTTACATAGAGGAATTGAGTAGCCGTTTTTAAATACAAGAGACAGGATTAAATGTATTTGGATGGCTTCATAACTGTGTGATACCTCTTCATACTGTTGAACAAGTTGTTCAGTGAAATGCTGTTGTGAGGAAAACCACTGTCACTGTAGATGCAGAATGAGCTCAGATTGCACTTACTAACATCATGATGGTTGAAAGCCAATTAGTGATGAGTCATCTGAGGCCTCTGTGACAAAGATCTCTATCCGCTGAAGCAATTATGACTGAAGCAACGGGGAAATTGGGTCCACGGATGGAGGAGGTGGCAGGTGGATTGACTGGCTTACCACACATTAGAGGCATGCTTTAAAACAACCAGTAAACAGAAGGTTTTTCAGTATCCTTTAATCTGACTTATTTCTTTAAAATTATTTTCTTCTTTTCTTTTCTTTTTCATAATCAACAGGTTTGAGACATACAATTTGAGGAATAAAACCAAAGTCTATTAATAGGGGACTCAGATCTGAGGGAGGAAAAGGTGTTAATTGCATTTATTTTTTCAATACAAGAGTATTATTGCATCAATTTGCACTTTTGTGTTGGTTATATTTACAGTTGTGCCCTTCTGCTGTTTCAATAGCTTCATTTCTAAGCCAAAATGTCCTCTATCTACCTAATAATGCATATTTTCTGACATTAGTGTTCAATATGTTATTTACACACAACTTGTGACCTTTTCAGCCCATCAAGCGTTCATTTTGTCATCTTTTAACGGCAATCAGCTGTTTTCTTTAATAGTAAACCTGAATTTCAAAATTAGCATCACATAGCTAACATCTCCCTGAGCCTGCAGCAATGCTTAACGTGTCAATTTATTTTAATTCCACCTACTTTTCCATTTGCCCCTCCAAAAAAGAAATATCATTCACATCCTTAAACATACACAAACAAACTACGAAAGTTAATAGTCTCACCTGTGATTAATCGATCATATTCTTTCATACAAGCATTCGCATATAAATGACCCCACTCACATGCAACTTTCTCACACAGAAGAGTCACTATGAACAGGCCACTGTAACACATGTTCGTACAGCGCATGAACAGCCAAACAACTGTGTTGACATGTCCGCACGGTGTACAGCACTCCAGTCTTAATGATGTCTGAAGGCTTCCCCTGTTGTTTGATGAGTGCTTCACTCTGCCGCCAGCGTCCTGTGATGCAGTGAGTCTGGGCAGGTAGCATCACAGTGGCTTTTGGCTAAGTGTTTGAGCCCAGACTTTGATGTTTGGCAATCAATGAGCCTTGAAACTAAAGACGACACGCTAATGTGAGCAGATGAAAAGCAGCAGGGTCCACTTATGCTGCATTCATGCCATATTGGATTTACAATGAATAGAACTTGAAAAAAAAAGCTTCATAGCAGCTTTTTAGAGTGTGGAGTCGAAACGGAGCTAACAAAAAGTGCACACAGAAGGTAGATGTTTCAAAAGATAAGTCCTCTTACAAACATGGCAATTTTTGTCAAACCATAACCAGGAGTACATCTGTTTACCCCGGTTTATCACTCACTTTAAGCCCCGTCCTCAAGATAAACTGTATGTCATTTCACTTCACCTGTCTTTTACATATTTTAAAAAACAGTTTTTATCTTTTTTATTTGTCAGTTGTGAATCACACCACAAATTATTCTCGAGCATACAGGCATAAATGTGCACACAATAGTATGATGATTGTTGAAGGAGTGAGCGTAGAGAGACATATTCATACATGCATACACAGGCTGTGTCCAAATAGCATGTTCATTCAGCAGAAGTATTGTGTCACATTATATAGTATGTTTTGAGCAGCGCTTTAGGTGGGCTGGTTTGCTCCAATTCAGAGTACCGGCACTTCTTACCACTACTGCGTACTGGGACTTCTTATCGGCTGCCAGTACTCTTTCCTCTCCTCACTATATTCCACTTTCTCTTAGCAACTCATATTAGAACATAAAATACATTACCCATGGTGCACTATGTCTCATGTCCTTTCATCGGTGTTACACAAGCAGCCACCTCCGGTCTCAAAATATGAAGCCCATGGGGAAGTGTTATAAACTGCAGTTCATCTGAGCATCCACTTGGGGCTGGCTGCAGAAACACAGAAACCCATAGACACCAATTCAAAAAAGACAACCTTTGCAGACCAACAGCTTGGGTCTACATAGCAAATTTCTCTTTGGCACACACTGTACGGTGGGTGAATTTTTTTCTAATGTGACGGTTCAGAGGAGATTAAGATTACGAGTTTTGTCCAAATAAGCACATGACTGACTTGACTGATGGGCGGGAACACTAGCTTGTTGGCTGGGAGGCTCAAACTCTGCCTCTTTACCTCACACAAAGTTTGGTTGAGTTCAGGCATTACCAATATGGCTCCCATCCACAATTGGCTTCAAAACAGCGCTCAAGAACAGAGGGGTAACAGTCACGGATACGACGTCCATTATTTATACAGTCTATGGTGTTACATGATGCGCACTCAGAGCAAAAATACAGTTAGTTGAAAATAGTTTCTACTGTTTGGAAGACTGCTGCACTCATCAGTGTCACTTCTCAGCCACTGGCCAAACTAAATAAAATGGGAGTGGAACTTTGAATGTCAACTTCGTCAACAACAGTGACGCAGGTCACTACTGTCTCGTGTCATGATAAAACAAAAAAGGAGGACCCACTTGCACACGAAAAATGTATTAAACCAAAGACCAAAAGGATACAACTAAAAAAACGTTCTTTCAAGAGTCCAAAAATCCGAAAAACACAAAATCCAACTGAGGAAAATACACAAAAGTCATATGCAACATCCACACCAGAGAAACACCAGAGATGACTGAGGGAAGACACAGGAGAAAGCACTGGGAAAACCCAACAAACTGACACAGAAGGGACAAAACCCAGAGACTAAATACACCCAAGGTAATCAGACACAGGGGACACTTACAGTATGAGGTACAGTCACTAAGGAAAACACTGGTCTGGATTACCATGAGTTAAAATACATGTACTATGTAAGGACTATATTATTCTTCTGTAATGTTTTTATTTGTGTGTGTTTTAATGTTTCTGTCCTCTGACACATTATGGAAATTAAACAGGGCTGGCAAAAGGCTGCAGCACTTTGTCTCACTGAATTATTAACCAGCCCCCCTAAACATAACTAATTTGTGTGTGTGTGTGTGTGTGTGTGTGTGTGTGTGTGGTGTGTGTGTGTGTGTGTGCTGAAAGAATTCCCACTGTCTACATTCACATAATGGCTATTTCCAGTACAGCTTGTGGTGTTTTCTGTGCAACACTACATCGGGGAATCAAAAGTATCAGGGGGTTGTGGGAAATGAAGTGCAAAGGACAGAGAAATTACACAGTTGACAGGGCAATCAAAAAACAAGAAGCAGTTTGAAGGAAATCACACAGAAAAAATACAGACATATGAATCTAGGCAGAGTGGAATATGAGGAAGCATAGGAAGAAGGGAAAGTAAAGATGGAAGGTTGGATGGCGAGTGAGAAATAGAACTGAAACATCAGAGAAGAGGAATAAAATAGGAGTTTGGATGATTCAAAATAAAAGAAAGAAACATGTTTTTGAGATATGAATGGCAATATTTTTAATACAGTAACTAATCAAATTCATTTGAACCCACCATCTTTATTGATGCCGTCTGTTCATTTGACAGGTGGAAGAGAAATTTGTCTGGCTGCATTGAGTCACACTGTGCCAAGTCTTATCAGCCAACACTCGATGCGTTCATGCAGAACTCTGTTATTAGGACCTGTGATGGAGAGAGGTGACGGTGAATTGTGGGGATGAATAATTCTCACAGTTGTTAATTATTTCCAGAGGGGATTCTGAACAAGAGACACGCAGGTTGGTTGAAAATAGTAATTGATAAGATGACCTGTTGACCTAATGAAGTGAGCTGCAACATCCTGTATGGTTGAGCATCTCATTCATAGTCAACTATCAGGTACGTTAAAGATACTTCTGCAGCAATGTGATATAATATGAATTACATCCAAAACACAATTCAGTGCAATTTAAAGCTGGGGTTGGTAGTTAGATTTAGATACACTTTTCGTTATACTGGTTAAAATGATCTTTGTGTCCCGATGGCATCAATACATAATGTGTTCTTAAAAAAGAGTGAAAAAAGCTGCTATCTACAGCCGGAGTCAACCTGGGAAAACACCAACCAATCACCGCCTTTAGGGTCCAATTTTTTAAACAAATCAAATCCCGTCCTGTCGTTCTGCCCGCCTTCTGCACGTACATTTCCCCGGTGTTCACTCACCGTCTCCTGCCTCTGCTTCCCCTGCCTCTATTTACTGGCCCTCTCGACCTCGGGCCTGTCCCCTCTGACCTGATGAGGTGCTTTGCTCAGGACTGTAGTCCGGATCAGAGTCTAAAAAGCTCTCCCACGGGGGCTCTGACAAGCCCGTCCGGACTCTGTAGGGATGACGAGCTGATTCGTGAACATGTTGAGCTTTACTAAGCGGTCACTGTCGGCCGTGATCACGCTAACCAACAAAGCAACAATCAATGTTTGAATGAATGATAAACTTCTCTTGCTTGTCTCTCCTCTCTCCGCTCGAGCCCCTCTCCTGATGCCTTCACTGACTGTCAACACTGTAGAAATTAAGAACATCTACACTGAACATGTTTAACAAACAGTAGAGCTGTTACAGTATTATATGTATTATAACTTTTCTCCTGATATTGTGTCACCAGTACAACTGGATAATGCTAGCATGACAGTTGTGAGTACTAACAGCAGTCATGTTTGTTTGTGTTTTTTAACTTTCACTATGATAATGTTTTGGTGAGGACCGGTTTTGAATCAGCCACCATCATATGTTCACGGGACGTTTTGGAGGAGCTCTGAGGGGAGGGGGGGGGGGGTTAGACGGAGCCCTGAGGAAATGCTACATTCAAACTCATGCTAGTTTTCCGTGAATACCAACCCTAGCTTTAATACAATCTGATCCAACACAATGGGATTTGATGCAATATGTATATATATATACATGTATATAACCGATCACTGTGTCTTTTCATCTATCATCCCCCTGGCACTGTAGTCGTGAGTAGCAGCTGGCCTCAGAAATGAAGGGTACACTGGCTTTACAGGTAAGTGGTGCAATCCCTGGTGAAAGGAGGATTTGTTTTATTCAGACCCTTCAATCACTAATGCAACTAATTATAGTTTTGATGTAGAAGGTGTATTGTTCTTCAAAACTCAGCTCTCAAAGCAGGATATAAGTTTTAGCAGGAGAATATAGCAACAATAAAACATTTTAGATGGGGCAAAGTAAAAAACAAAAAAAAAAAAAACAGAGTGAAGATACAAAGAAATGTTGGGATAGAAGAAAACAAACCAATTAAAAATGAATGAAAGAGTCCAAGGCTGAGATAACTGGAACATTGAAAATAAGAAAATGAAACATAGTATGCACTTAGAATCTGTTACAATAAAAACAGCCCTGAATAATGGAATAATAACAAAATAGAAACATTTGGAGGGAGAGAGAAGGATGGAGAAAGCTGATGAATGAAATAGAGAACATATTAATATGAAGAAGCACTGATGGATAGGCAGGTAGCAGGTGGACAAGTGGACAGGCTGTGGAAGCTTTCAAGTCCACAGCTAATAGAGGACTTGTGGATTGTCTGAGTCTCATTAAAGAAACAGCAGTGCAAACACTCCTAATCCCCAAACTATTATTTTACTTTATTAATCCCTCCTCTGAGGTTTACGGGTCTCCCATATTCTGGATGAAGACAAACTTTGTGTTTTCTCATTGAGTGTTTTCACAGCAGCTCTGTAGTTGAAGGTCGCTGTATGAATCATCTCTGCTGCCTTCAGTCATAATGAGTCTCAGTCTGGACAACTCACACACCACAATAACACCAAGAGCTTAAAGGACCTGCATTGTTCAGCTCACTTATGTCATACTCTGGTCTCTTTGTCCGGCCAAACTGTTTGATTTGTAAGATATCATCTTGCTATGGTGACTGTGCACGTTGACCAGTATCTTCTGGGTACTCTGGACTTCTGGTGGTAGACCGCTGCACTAAATCTACATTACCCTAGCCAAGGAGAAACACCAGCCCACTCGGGTTCACATCTGTGGAGAGAAAAGAGAGGACAGTTACTCCAAACACATCTCAAATTTTGAAAGAAGCTGTTTTTGAAATACCGACAATTAATTGTTTTGTGCAACACAATACTTTTGATGCATAACTTCTAGTTAAACACTGTGCACTTTGCACATAGGAGATCAGGCTTGTAGAGCCGGTGACATCTTTTTAATCTCTTCTTAAGACTCACTTTTAAAGACTGTCTTTCATGTGACTACTTCTTTTTAACCGCTTCTTATTTATTTTATTTTATTTTTTATACAACTATTAATTATTTCTAATTCTATTTGATTTTTATTGTTTATAATTTTTTTAATTAATTACTTTAATGCTCTTAATCCGTCCTTTTCTATTTTCTCTGATGTGATGTCGTCTTCCTCTTAAAACATTTTTATTGTCCTTTAATGCCTTTTATTATTATTTATTTATTTGAAAACCTAAAAAAATTATATATTGGTCTACTGTCTCACCACTTTATTTTTTTAACCTGTTGCGTTTTATTTTGTCATTCGAATCCTGCCATTCTTTGTTTGTGAAAGCACTTTGTTTTTAAAGGCACTATAAAATAAGTGCATTATTATTGTAACTATAGCTTAATTTATATATTGTCATAATTGTTTATCTCTTTAAAAAAACATATATATTTTTGTCCTATTTCTATTAATATTTATTCTTACTTCTGTATTTTTTTTTAGCCCACCTGTGACAACTGAGTTTCTCCCCAGAATTAATAAACTGTTTCTGATCCTGATTCTGACCCTCTCTACTCAGGATTGGTGAGGGGGTTTCCCTCCCTGCCACTGTCAGCACATCCTCAGCCTTCAGGCTTTATGGTCATCTAACCTCTGAAATAACCTTTTACCTCACACTTGAGTGATGAGACCAGACCCTTGAATCAACGCAGACCTCCACAAGCAATCCACATTCAGTGGTAACCAATACATCGGAATTGGTGAGCTAATGGAACATCTACATATTTCTGTTGCATGCGAAGACCATTACTGAGATGTAATCCCTTCTGTGACAATCTCCTCCCAACATTTGTGTCCATGTAACTGCTGGAATATAGCCTTGACTAAACTATGGCATTGCACTAGATATGGGAACTGCTGCATGTGTTTATGGTTATGGAGCAACCAGCTAGTCATAATCACAGCCACAGCTCATTTTATAGCCGTGACAATAGCCGTATATGTAGCTATAGCAATGGCTATTAGCCGTTACAATAGCAGCAGCCATATTTAAATACACCCAAAGCCACTGCAATAGCTGATGCAAGATAATGGCAACAGCACTACAGCATCGCCGTGTCTCCTCAAATTGTGATTGCAGCTCAGTTTTCCTGATGAAATTTGGTACAGACGTTCATTGAAATGGGAGGAATGTTTTTACATTTTAACAGTCAGCTCACACCGTTTTTGCTGTGCTCCGATTTACTGTGGACATAAACCGAGCAAATTTCTCGTACAAATACAAAGAAGATGGTGTTATAGAGTCAAAATGGTTTTGTAAGTGGCTCTGAGGACTTACAAAGTGGTACCTATCCACAATTTTTGCATACCCAGTGACAAACAGAAGAGCGGAGATTGTGACCTCCTGGGATAATAATCCATGTAGCCCCAGAGATGGCTTAGCAGCTGAATGTGCATTCAGCAAGCAAGAGAGTCTTCTTTTCTTAAGTCTTTATCACTTCAAAACTGTATCAGGTCTTTCTCTCTTTGTATTCTCATGGTCTTATTCATCACTGACTGATTTGTAATGCTCTTTGGTCCAATTCTGCCAAAGAGTGTCTTGGACTTGATTAGATTTCACAGGTTATAGGGCAACTCTCTGAGAGCTGTTGGTACTTACTCCCTATCATCAAGGCTCGCCATCCAAACTGGATTAAATTTAACAGCATATTAAGAATGGCTAAATGTAAGAAAGTGGACAGATGTCTTTACTTTTGTTGGAATCTCCTTGTCAAACCAGGGCTTTTTTTATACTTCCCAACTGTGTCTTAATTAGTGCACATTTAAGATATTTGAAAATAATATATTTTAGTGTACATTTACACTTTCTGGATCCAGTCATCTTTGGGCTCCTAGTAGGTATCGATGAAAAAACAAACAAAAAAAGCATTAGGGAACTGTCAGTCTATCTGAACTCCCAAAACGCTTCCTTGACTACGGCTGTTTTTGAAACCACCTGCTACATACTACCTATAAATGAGTACTGTGTTTGGAGGTGGTATGTAGTAAATGGTAAATGGAATTGTACTTATATAGCGCTTTTCTAGTCTTTCTGACTACTCAAGGCGCTATTACACTACTTGTCACATTCACCCATTCATACCCATTCACTCACTGATGGTAGAGGCTGCTACAGTAAGGGACCATCACCCATTCATACCCATTCACTCACTGATGGTAGAGGCTGCTACAGTAAGGGACTATCGGTGTTAGCTAATCTCATTCGCACACATTCACACACCTCTGAACAACAGAGGGAGCAATTCAGGGTTCAGTGTCTTGCTCAAGGACACTTCGGCATGTGACTGCCAGAGCTGGGATCGAACCACCAACCTTCCGATTGATAGACGACCGACTCTACCCACTGAGCCACAGCCGCCCGTAGTATCTGGTATGACTGTTCTGTTGGCTCTGTTTTGCAGTATGCCGGGTCAGGTGTTGCTGGATTTCCAGTTTCTGAAAGCGGAAGTAAACAACGGCCAAACTGATAGCAAAACTGTTTCTTCAGCATTCACTTTTGATTCAAAAAAGAAGATGTGGCCCATTAGTGCTGTGCATTGTGGGAAGCAATAGGTGAGGGAGACTGGTCCGCTGCATACTGAGAAATTTTCCCAAATCACTGACATTCAGGTAGTTATGGCATACTGCAGATTTCGCTCTTGTTCACATATTGCATACTTAATACTGTGTGTGTGATGTTAACACGTTGGTTCAGAGACATCGCAAAGGTAGCCATTTTAAAGATTCCTTTAGAAGAGGAAAAAAATAAATGAAATACATGTATGTTAGTCTTGTAATGGTTTGAAACCATTTTAAATGTCTCTTCATGGCTGCCATAATCGTTTATTTTCAATGGAAATGCTCACCAGGTGGCCTGTGATTTTTACATTTATCATTATGGACTCAATAGATAAGATATTATAAAATGGACAGATATATTTATAGTTATGCTAAAGGGAAGATGTAGAGAAGTTAGTAGCCTGACTCAATTATGTCACTAACAGAGTAATTCATAACCATAGACTGTAAAAAATATGGACGTAGGATCCGTGTCGTCACCCATCTGTTTCTGAAGAGCTGTTTTGAGACCAATTGGCTGCGGCAGCCATATTGCTTCTGTCGAGCCAGTGTGACGTAAAGAGGCGGGCTTTGAGCCTCCTAGCCAACAGCTGCAGTGTTCCTGCAGGCAGCTGTGCCTCTCATTGGAAGACTAGTAATCTCAATATCTTCTAAATTACCGAATTAGAAAAAAATTCACCCCCCTCACAGTGAGAGGACGTCGAGAAATTAGCTATTCAGACTACACTCATCTTTTGTACCAGGCTGTAAACATGTTTATGAATGCTGCAAAGATCTTTTCCCCATTCATGTGTATGTGACTTCCGGTACTTCCGGAGCCAGCCTCAAGCGGATCCTCGATGAACTGCAGCTTCTAACACTTCCGCATTGGACTCATATTTTTAGACCGGAGGTTGCCGCTTGTGCATAACTCAAAGTGTACATTATAACATTGGCTTCTGTGAGGCTATTTATGCAAGACCTGGTAAGACTTCAGCAGTAAAAGTGAACATATTCTGAGGAAACACAGATTTTGACACTGCACAGATTGAACATTTGGAAGATGCCTACTCAATTTGCAGTGAGCGAGGATTCAGGAGTTTGACCTCATTTCTGTACTCACAAATGAGTTAGCCTCAGGAATCTGTGGACATGCAGGGATGTTAGAACTGTATAAAGATACATTTGAAACAATATCATCTGCTTTAAACAAGTGGTAGATAGTGGGTCTCTTTCAAATTTTCAATCAAATACAATATTAGCATTAAACTGTAAAAAACTGACCTCTGGTTAACAGAGAAAGATCCCTGGGCAACAAATTATTTCAATATGTGCAAATCTATTCTGTGCCCCCACTACATTCTGAATGCAGTGAGTAGGCGGCTTCACTGGCAGCCCAGAAAGTCTCTCTGTTGTCTGATGGATAGACTTCTGTCTGCTCGGCTGTTTCTCAGAGTCATTGTGGTGGGCAGAGTAGCAGAACTGTGAAAAAGAAACACTGGCGAAGCGGCTGTACTATATATGTGTTATATGTGAAATTAATAAAAGGAATCATACAGCATATAGATTTTTAACACTGCAGCATTCAGAATGCAATCTTCACGTCACAATTTGAAAGACTGAACAATCACCTCATATTTGTGCTACTCTAAAGCTGTACCAAAGTCTTGCTCTAATAATGGTGCCAGATGAAAAGTGTTGGATCATCAGAAAGATTAGGATTCACCCTCTGGGAACTGTGTATGTCTTATAAAAGGAAAAGTTTGCCAGCATTGAGATGGATCAAATAAGGGATAACAGAGAGGAGTTGACATGATGTTAGTGCCAGAAAAAAAGGTCTGTGGGGAGCCTGTGGTATTTGAATTACATCACTATCTGGAAATCTGGAAATCTGGATTGATGGATAATGGACAACTGATACTTGAATTGAAGAGACATTTTAGTGTCTGGGACTTTAGGCCTATGTAACATATCACAACAGGCCTCCAAAAAGTATACCAATTTTCAGAATCAGAATCTGCTTTGGCTCAAAGTTTCGGAGAAAACTCCTAACAAGAGACCTTTATTGCTCATCCGAGTCACAAATACCCAAGGCTTGATCCAGGACCAAAGACAGCTAGGTCTGGTAGGGTCCCATAGTACTGTTACAGGTCTCAGGTCAGTGTGTGAATAAGTCTGGTAACTGAGGAACCCAAGCAGACAACTTTTAACCATTTGGTGTGTCATTGTGATAACAGGAGATGATATTTATTAAGAAAGATGGAGAAGGTAAACTATGAAGAGCAGACAAAATGACATGCATTGTTATTATTTTTAATTTGTGCAGTTTCTCTATGAATGTGATGTAATGATTCAAGTCTTTATAATTTTGGCTGACATTTTGGAATGATTGGGACCTCTACTCTGAAATCTTAGGTTAATATAATCCAGATTAAGACAATCCATAATAAGAGTAATCAGAGTCCATTTTAGTCTTAATAAATTCCCTTTCATTTACAATGTATCATTCAGTTTCAATCAAATAGGTGATATATGTTTGAATATTTGGCTATCCATTGGCCTTTGTAGGATGTACAAGTATATTGGACTCTGTTACCTGCTCACAAATACATTTAGAAATAACCTATTTATAAACAAAAAAACAGCCTTAAATCCCACAACAATTCGTACCATTTTTGTAAATTGTGCTGACATTTACATATGGATGTTTATGGATAGTGCTATGCTGCAATTAGTATTTCATTAAACCTACAAATGTACCTACATGTAAAAAATGCATATGTTACTTGTTTGTCCGTTCAAGGACACTGTAGCAACATTTCTGTGCAAGATGGCCACCTCTGTGAAGGGATCCAGCTCCTATGTCGATATTAAAAGCTCATTCTAAGTTAACTAAAATAAAATAATCTATATATTCAGGTAGTTATACACTAACTGGAACATACTTAATAAAGTTATATTGTATTTCTATCAAGTCTGTTCTGCTAAATGCGACTGAATACTACCCACTGCACCTTTAAATACAAAATATTGCTCTACCACTGTATGTTCAAGCTAAGGCTAAACATTTAACATTTTACTTCTATACAACAGGCAGCGTATGATAAAAATATACCCATATTTAATAATATAAGAGATGGGTGACTGTGCATAGATGCTTGTAAGTTGAAAGGATGTTAGACATGATTAGAATGTGTGATATAGGATTAATAAACTATAATAATCAATAAGGTTATAAAGATGAGTTATTTACGGTCCCAGTGATTTTTTTGTTTCAAAGGTTATAGCTCAGCGTTTGGTCTAAAGCTCTGTGACTATCAGGAGTTCATCCGAGCAACAGCCCCGGGGAAGACACTTTATTTGTGTCTGGTTATGTCGCCATACGGTGACCTGTATGGTCTACCAGAGGGGAGGGGTTTAAACAGAATGTGTCAGTGTGAGGGGTCTGCGGTGATGTTGCATGCCTATTTTTTCTACTGTTGTTCATGTCCTGGGAGTGCAGGAACCGGAATGAGTCCACAGTAAACACAACACTGTTTAGGATTGTGAGGGGGTTGGGTGTGTCCACTGTCATCTCCATCGTATTGAGTAGGTTTAGGTCCTGATGGTTCTGACCACACCGAAGGACCAGCTGTTCCAAACTTCAGGAGTTTGACAGACGGGTACCTTGAAAGGCAGTCATTGGTGTAGGGGGTGCATCGAGGACATAGGAGAAGAGCAGTGGTGCGTGAACACACCCCTGGGGACTGCCAGTGCTGATTGTCCAGGTGCTGGATGTGATGTTCCCCAGTTTCACCTGCTGCTCCTGTCAGTCAAGAAACTGTGGTCAACTGACAGGTGGAGGCTGGCACTGTGAGGTCTGACTGTTGGGTCAGTTCTTGGTTGAGGATTTCAGGGGCGTTTGGTGTTGAATGCCAAGCTGAAGTCCACAAACAGGATCCTTGCAGGTCCCTGGGGAGCTGAGGTGATGCAGGATGTAGTGCAGTGCTGATGCAGGCAGCAAATTTCAGAAAAGTCACTTTGCAACAGGTTAGTAACATGACTGAGTATTAAAATGGCATTCTATAGAGGAATCTGTCATTATTAAAGGGGGGAGAGGTTCACTACTCTGCAAGAGGCTGAATGAGCAAATAGCTCAACAATTTCATAATAATGTTTTTTAGTGCAGAATTTCAGAAATTTGGGGGATTTCATCATCTTCAGTAAATAATTACATTAAACGAGCCAGATAATCATGAAGCATCTACAAAAGGACAAGGCCAAAACCGATAAGGCAGTTCGATCGTTGGGTTTTCAGATAGACTGTATTAAAAACAGAGATGACTCTGTAGTGGAACTCACTGCATGAACTCAAAATCCCTCCCAAAAACAACTTTTTGGGAAAATAGTTTATAATGCATCAAAGCAGGCAACTTGTCTGGCCCTGAGCCCATTTAGGATGGACTGAGGCAAAGTGAAAAACTGTCCTGTGGTCTGACAAATCAAAATCCGACATTCTTTTCAGAAATGATGGACTCTGCATCCTCTGCTGTAAAAAAGTCCACCCAACTTTATATCTGCGCACTGGTCAAAGGTCAGCATCTATAATGGTACATGAGTAGCTTACATATCTTTGAATTCACCACTGATGCTAAATAATGTAAACCGGTTTTAAAGCAACTGCCTATTACAACAGCATGACTTTGTAGTAGAAGAGATAGGGTGCCGGCAGTCCTAACTGGTAACCTTTTAAAAACATTTGGTGCAATAAAACGGATACATAAATAAATGTGTAGAAAAGGTAACCCCAAAGTGTTGCAGCTGAAATCTATACCATGCAAGAATAGTAGAAAAAATTTAGTATTGTTAAAAGAAGGAGAGGCAATGCAACACAGTGGTTAACATGCCTCTGTCGCAACTTTTATGAAACGTGTTGCTGGAATCAACCTAAAATAAGCATGTATTTGAAAAACAAACGTTTTCCATGCTAATAGGGATATGTTGTTGTTGTTGTTGTTGTTGTTGTTGTTGTTGTTGTTGTTGTTTTACTATTTTCAGTTAATTTCAGGGTTTAAATGATTTCCAAACCAGCAAAAAAATATCTATTTTCCACAGCAATCACACGTTTTTTGAACTGGGGTGTCATAAAAAAAGGACATTTATGTTTGTTGCTGTACTGTTTCACATATAGTCATTCAAAACTTACACATTAACAAAATCTAGAATTAAGGCCTTATTTTCCTGTATGAAGAATGTCTAAGAATAAAGTACATATCTAGAGCATGGTGTCTCTTAAAATGTGAATTCATGTGAATTCCTCTTGAGTTGCATGTGTTAAAGAAAAGCAACATCCCTTTAGAATATGCAGTACATTGGTTAAACCAGTCAAAACAAAGCACTCCATCACTGTGAGAGGATCAACAACTTATCCACCATATAAGCATGGGAACTGTCAGGCAAAGAGACAGATCCTCAGTTACTGTCACACAGAATTAAGGTGCTTTATCAAGTGTTTTCAGATCACACAAAACAAACTGGTTTGTTTTTCTGCAACATTTATATTTGTTGGTACAGTACAGTTCCATGCTGTATGCCAAATTGTCATCTCCATCAGTATAAAGACTGGTCCTAACACTGCACACCTGCTGAAAATGAAAATAGACATCTCTTCATTTTGGCAGATACATTTAGTTCCATTGTACTGGGCTGTATCTGAATAATACACTATTTACCACTGCATTATCATTATGTGGGCATGTAAGCAGAAGATGAAAAACAATGGGGTAGTTAGGGGGAAAAAACATTAACACAAATATGAAACAATGTGCGAGGGAAAAAAAGCGGTGCCCTTCAACAGAAAAGCCCCTCTGGCCTGCATGCGGTCCTAATTAGAAGGCAAAGCTTTTTGACGGTAAATTGATTTTTAATTGTTCAGTCCCTGCATTCATCCAGGTGGCCAAGTTCCCCCATTTAATATCTCTCTTGTCTGTCTCGCTCCTCTCTTTAAGTGGAACATGTTTGGAGCTGCCTGCCACTGTTAGCAGCAATTTCCTGAACAAGAGCAATTCATTCAGCATTAGACAGAGAGGATAGAGGGGGAGGAGGTGGGGGGAGGAAAAACATTGGAAACTGACAAACACAAGAGTTGTGCCATAATTGTGAGTAATGCTTTTCTACTTTAGTCATTTTGGATGTGGTACAGGGCAAACAGTCACAGTGGATGTTTTCCATTTGCTTTGATTTCTCCTCCTTCTGTCTTAGCAAGAAGCCACTCAGGCCTGTGCAGGGTAATGGCCGTGACAGTGTGTAAAAGCAGTTTGACAGCAGTGATCTACGAAGCCATTGTTGAAGGAGGCCTGGGGATTGGCTGATCTGATTATTATGCTGCTGGTGGCTGTGCATGGATCCTGATACTATGGCAGTTATCTGATGAGTGGAGAACTGTGGAATCTGCTTTAACAAGGTTACACTGATACAGTACATGAGGATATTTTTTTGGGGAAATCCTGTCACATAAGAAAGGCTCAACAAGTGATCGGAGAAGTACCACAATTTCTAACTTTTAAAATAAGTAGCATGATTGTCCATCAAGAATACTCCAAACAAAAGCCTGAATGTAGTTACTTATGTAAAATATGGAGGTATTATCAGTACTTAGAATGTGGAAAGCATAAAAACACTTAAGAGAGACAGATTCTGTCCAAGCGTAAACAACATAATTAATGTTTTAACTTATGAAAATTGAGAAAATTTAATGATTTTCTATTGTACAAGATACTTATAGTGCTACTTCATGTCATAACAGCATGTCATGGGTTTTCTAATGTGAAAAGTAATATGAGCCTCTTAAAAGTTAGATGAAATACATCATTTCTTCATTAAAATGTCACTTAATCAAAAAATACACCTTGTAATAAAGAGTTGAACTTTGTTAGTTGTTTTCACACTTTCATGATGTATATTCTATATTTAATACGAGGCTACATTGTATCCAAGGTAACAATGCAGCCATAAAGCCCATCACCAGGGAAACAAGTCAGATCAGGCTTGTAAGTCCCCAGATGAGTGTTTGATTTTATATGAAACTCTAAGTATTAATGTTAAGTCTCTGAGATTGTAAGTACAAAGACACCCACAATGATTTTGTACAGTGTGTGTACAGATATATCTTCACTGGTTATATTTATTTACCTAATTTGAAGTAGAAGACTTATCTGTATCAAATTTGAACTACTTTTCCATTGTTCAGTTGAAGGTTATAAAACTTGACAATAGGAAACATTCATTAGTGTTGTACCTGTCCCTTGATCATAATTGTATTTTTTAATAGAATGATTTTATATAGACCAAGCTTGTATCCCTTGGATACAGTGATGCTTGTAGGCAATGAACAAATCACTGAATTGGGATCCAAGATGAAACAGAGTTCATGTTTCAAGCTCTATTAAAAGAATCCTCCTGGTCCTAACCTACCAAAGATCATGATCAAGAATATTAGAATATGTAATTTGTATGGTTTGCTTTCGGGACACTTCACTCCACAGCAAGACTACACTCGTTTGTCCTTTATTAAAATGTATTACAAAGTTGTATGTTCATCAATCCATCCATCGTCCATCCATCTTACCAACCAACCAACCAACACCCATCAATCCATCCGTCCATCTCTCCACCCATCAATCCATCCGTCCATCTTTCCATCCATCTTTCCATCCATCTTTCATCCATCCATCCATCCATCCATCCATCCATATCCATCCATCCATCCATCCATCCATCCATCCATCCATCATCCATCCATCCATCTAACCATCCAACCATTATCCATTCATCCATCCATCCATCTCCATCCATCCATCCATCCATCCATCCATCCATCCATCCATCCATCCATCCATCCATCCATCCATCCATCCATCCATCCATAACCATCCACCTAACCATCCAACTATTATCCATTCATCCATTCATACAATCATCCATCTATCCAATTGACCAACCCTCCATCCATCCATTTGATCATACATCCATCCAAGCAACCAACCATCCATCCATTCGATCATCCATACATCCATCCATCATCATCTATCTATCTATATCTATCTATCTATCTATCTATCTATCTATCTATCTATCTATCTATCTATCTATCTATCATCTATCTATCTATCTATCTATATCTATCTATCTATCTATCTATCTATCTATCTATCCATCACTTCAGAATGTTTGTAATGAAAATACATTAAATAAAGCTTATTCTGTAACTAACTAGAATAAACCATACCTCAGACAAGAATGCCATGAAACTGTCTAACTAACCAACCCCCCAGTGGGTCTAGCACTTGCATAATTTTCTTTTTTAATCAACTTATTAAATGTCTAAAAACTGTCTAATGTGCCAATAGGCCTCTCCCTCTCTGGGCTGCAGGGCAGCCAACACCAGACAGCACCAGCAGAAATACTCTCTTCACACTCCCATGTTAAAGCCAGAGCACTGACCAATGTGACGTTTGATTTCCACACCTGCTCAGAGGTAGACCACAGCATCACAGTGCAACCAGACAGAATCCAGCGACCCGTACAGCAGCGAGCTCTCATCATCATCACCATCAGAGGCAAGAAAACTAGACGTCTCTCTTCCGGTCTAACACTCACAACTCTTTAAAAACACACCGTATCCACTACTCCCCCCTCCATTCTCCTTGCTTTCACAGTGAAAGAAAAAAAACAGCCACACTGAGCCATGGAGGAGGTGAAGCTTTATTTTTAAAAATCAATCAGACAGACAAACTGGTATGAAATGGCAGGGAGATAATGCAATGGTGTGGTGTGGTGACCTTTAAACACAGTCTGCCGCTACATCCCAACCACAGAAAAACCCTGACCTTTGTAGAACCATTACAGAGGCCTCTAATCTGAAAGGGGGGGACGGGGAGACACACAAACGCACACACACACAAGCACACATTTAATTTGCACAGCTACACACATAAAATACAAGCATGTATTGCATCTGCTTCATTCATATGTACCACTATGAGACGCACATATGCATCCTACCAACCATGTAGAGGAATACATTGAACACAATTAACAAAGACACATAGGGCAGACCTATGCAATTAAACTAAAACATGCATGCAAACACACGCACACACACACTGATTCAGGAGTCTTCCTGTTGGCTGCAAAGGCCAGATGTGATAATGGTTTCCTGTATGTTAATGCTTCTGGCTGGAACGCCTCTCTCTGCTCCTCAGTATTCTGCTCAGGCAGCACTCGCATCGTTTTGAATTGCAAAATGCCAAAAGTGGAACGACACATTGTTTGTAATGCTATTGGCACTGTGCATTTAGAGAAAATACAGAAAAAATATCCCGTGGAGTGTTTGAATAGATAATTATGTGCGGCGCTGTGTGTGTGCATATGTGAGTGTGTACGTGCGCTGAGTGCAGACTGAACAATCTGACCGAAGCCAGTGGAAGACACGCAGTAATTGTTACTGTAGAGCAGAGAATGGATCAATAAGTATTGATTATCTTGTGTCCATTAGGAGTAATTGGTGATGTTTGAGCGAGCAACGTGATGACACATCGACACAGTGAGCTGGGAGTAAAACATCATTGATTCCAGAGAAAATGCACAATTTGACAGTCTGTTTAGTTGATGCGTCACGACTTGATCATAAACAGCTTTCTTTATTGGGATCAGTCGATACAAGTGGAGACTCTGGTTCGAAATTTTCCCCTCATGCATGAATCAAATAACCAAGGATTCTTCTTCCAGTCCTGTTTTCATGTATGATATTTTTGTAAGCCTCAACATGTCATGGCAACATCTTCCTTGATCAAGGATCAAGGTCTCTGATGCAAAAAGGACGCTGAAAATTATCCAGGGGTCATGCCATCTGCTCTTCCATTGTTAAGCTGAATTAAGTCTGGAACATGTCAACATGTGTCATGGCTCTTCATCATGTGAATACCAAGAAAACTGTCCAAATGGAATGTTACTTGTCAGCCAGCACAAACAACCATGCAAACGTCACACTTGAGTCCCATAGATTTCTTAAAATCTTTTACCTATTTGTATGGGTGATGAGCCAGTGGTGATGTTAACATGCTCCACTCTCACGGTTAAAATTTGGAAGTTGGAATGACAATGCCAAATTTTAATATCAATGTGAAAATTAGCGTAGACTTAGCCTACTCAGCTAACCAGATACTTAATGCTGCAGACACTGTACAAAGCCATTCCAGTGATGACCCAGTGACCATTTAGGAAACAAGCTACAAATATTTTCACCATGGGGGGTGCCATTTCTTTACCAACACATTCCTACACAAGAGCCTTTGTTTATAGTCTCTATGTTAAAAAGGAAAAATAAAATGTCAGCAAAAAGAAAGATGTTTAGCCTATGCCTCTAATGTTAAATAATGCATTGGCAGAAGCTTTTGTCAATTTTTAAAAATTGACTCACAGCTCTAGACAAAGAAAATAATGTTACCATATTTCTTTCACTCTAATGGAAACATTATAACTCATTCTGAGACGTTTTACTTGTGCATTCTTCCAATCCTTTGATAGTCAAGTATATGTTTACCTAACACTGGTAGGAAACTAATGTATTCATTCCTTTCTTAAAATTATATTATTTTCTCAGTCACAACTTGCATAACAGTATCCCCTCATCCATTGGTTTACTCCATCTTTCTATTTTCAGATTGTTAAATTAATACTCTCACCACAGAAAGGAATACATTGGGGTTACCAACACACGTGTACATAGCCCAAGGCTATAATGATGTACATGGTGTTACAATGAGACCACAATATTTCATTAAATGTATAATATTCAGCTTGTATAGCAAATTATGTATACCACACTTTGTGCATTTATCTATACGTATATATATATATTGAATAATATAACTGTATAAAAATGTGAAAAAAGTGCAACAAATAAAGATAATGTATGTACATTTTTTGGTGACTTCAATTGCTGTTAGTTTAAGTTTTTGGTAACTTAATTAGTCATTCTTTATCAGCATGTGCATGCTGATGGAAGAGATGTGTTGAAATGTGTTGGTATATAATTTCTTAGAAAAATACATTTATCTTTTATTGCACCCTTTTTTTAATTGATTCTCTTATGGACGATACTGTTGTATAACTTTGATACTACAAGGTCAAGATTAGACACAGTCATAACATTAACAATCTTATCTTGCTTCACTGTGTGTATATTTACAGAGTATAGAAAAAAGTAATAAAAACTGGATTACAAGGCTTAAAAAGCACATCTTGAAGCAGGAACAATTGGGGCAGGGATGAATCTCTGCCTACTTTAACTTGGACACGCTATCCTTATTCTAAAACTATATGTAAGAATAAAAAAATGTATTCCTAAGGAGAGTGTTTGCTGTGGGGTGGAGGAATTGCAAACATTTGAGGCTGCAGCTGTGGTGATGCACACAGAGAGGGAAGCTCAGTGTCCAGGATGCACACATCCTTCACAGACTAAAGCATGACACACAGCACTGCTTGTGCAACAGTGACATCTTTTGGTCTGTCCTCTGCTGGTGGAGCAGAGGCTTTCTGTCAGCCCTGCCTGCTGGCCAGCTACACTACAGTAAGTAAAGATTATGATCACATTATGCAAATCACTGTTCCATCTGTACACAGCTCCCTTGTGTTAGCATGCACTCTCCCCTTTGTGTTCTGACAGTTATTTGAGTCCTCGAGGCGACAGTAAGTTTGACTGTGCAGCCATGTGTTGACAAGGCTGAAGGTGATAGGAAGTCTTGCTCTGACAAATACGCTTGAATATATTATGTTGTTCCAGGTGCAGTGTGCTGGCTGAGCATGAAATGAGCTTTCAGAGGTGAGCTGAAGCAGCTAGCAAAAAAACCTTGACTCAGAATTGCTCCCAGAGTGATCCTTGTGTTTCGGCACCTTTGGGTGCTTGAGATGAACTTTTCAACACCTGACACACACATTCAGACTTTTGTGCATTTGCGCTGCTGTCAGTTGTGGGGTCAGACTAATATCTATTAAGAATGAATGCATAATTTTCCATATTGGGCAGTATCATGCCATTGTTTGATTTCAAGTTTGAGTCACTATAATGCCCATTGACACAGAGTCTGTGCAGTTTGCTCTTTTGACTTGTCGTCCTCTGAAGAACTAAAGCACTGACAACTTATATTGTTTTCTATAAATCCAAGTGAGTGAACAATTTGAATTTGATACAAAGATTACATAAGGTTCTTGGTGAATTGACTTGGTCATTATTCAAAAAAAGTGCAAAAAAGAAATAATAACAATTCTAATCATCAACAAAAAACACAGTTAACTCAGTTATCTACATATGATGGACAGGTTCCAGGTAAGCTGCTTTGAGACATTAACCTTCATAACAGAGACAACATGGGCTACAAAAGCTTTGCAGTTAGTTTTGATAGTCATATAGTTTCTAAATATAAGGTGAAACACTTTCCTTATACTGTAGTTTGAACTGTGCTTTTGAAGTACAATATTCAAGTTGTTGAATGAAAAGACCTACAAAAGAGAGCTCATCGGAGCAGTCCTGTGGTGTTTGGGATAGGCCTGCTACCTTTCAAACTGATGGTTCTGGGTTCAAATCCCAATATGGGCTTACAATGTGAGATGAAGAGGAAACACTTCCATCACAAAGTGGTTGCACTGTGCCTTTAAACTACTTCAACAAAATGGTGAAATGAACAGACTGAAAGAGAGGAGCTCTGGGGTGTGGTGGACAGGGCTGCTGCCTTCAATCCTGGGTTTGAATCCTGGTGGGGATCTTCTCCTCCAGCTCCATTTTTTTAATTTAAATGGCCCTAATGCCCCACTGCATTTTTTCCTTCTATTATTGTTTTTATGCTCAGATACCTGATGCTTTTTCATCTGAGGTCTCACACCTGACTCCCAGACCTGATGATGTCCTAATATGTAGGCTACACCATAGGAGTATTAGGCTGAATTACACGTGTACCCTTTGTCGAAACATTCCTTTATTATTTCCATTTCCTACTCCATTTCTTCCAACTCAGTTTAAAATTTTTGCAGGGACACAGCTGAGTAGTTGTAATAGAAACAGGAAATGCCGTTTAGTTGTCAGGTTTATGTCCAATCAGAAATAATAAGTATTGTCCCTACCCTTTCCATTTTGTGAAATAGTCATGGGTTTTGCCCTTCTGGGCCACCGTATGAACCTGAACAATGAGAAGTGATTGTATATAAAGTTAATGCTTTTTTCAATGTGCACATATCAAATAAACCACATTTTTGACATGGGCCAACTTTGTCAATTGTGTCGTTTAGTCACATGACTGTGGTCTGTTTTTGAAGCAGTGCACTGGGACAGCTTATAATGCTGCTTACAAAGTCATCAACTGCAGCAAAACACCTCAAGGTCTGCTGTTTTCCTCGAGGGCAGATATGTAGCCTGCACCACTTTCTTAAATGTAACAGCCCTTTCTTTTACTTTTGTGGTTGTATATTATTCCCTTGAGGGCGATGTCACATCACAACACCTCATACAGGATTTTATTTGAATTGGCCCGGGTCTTGGGAATGGGGAACTTCTCCAAGTCATTTCAGTGAAAACTGAAGGGAGTGATTTCTTTCTGCTCTAACCCTTCCGCATCTGCGCTCTCAAGATCTCAGCTATGTCAAGAGTAAATATCTCCAGCATTTCACCGGAAAGGCATTGAGGTTCCGCCACAAAAAGCTTAATTTATTTAAGCCTTGCAAAAGATGAGAAATGTATCAAAGTAATTCAAGCAGTTGCAACAAATGCTCCTAAGAGAATGCACAATAGTTGTTATGATAATATCATGAATCTTGAAGTTAAAAATAATCATCTGACACATTCTGTACATTTAAAAAAACTTTTCTTTGCACATATCTTTCAGACTCACACACCATAAAGTTGTAAGTTGTGTTTAAATATTTGCTTGATTGCGTATTTGCCTCACTGAATGTGTGTTTAAATTATGCAAACTAACACAGATGTATTCATCCCAAGGGGCAACCTCCAGTCTAAAAATATGAGTCCAATGCGGTAGTGCTAAAAACTGCAGTTCATTGAGGATCCGCTTGAGGCTGGTCCCAGAAGTGCCGGAAACCACATACACACCAATTAAAAAAGCTGATCTTTACAGCAGAAATAAACATGTTTACAGCCTGGTACAAAAGAAGAGTGTAGTCTGGATAGCTCATTACTCGATCGGCACACAGTGTATGGGGTGATTTTTTTTTCTAATGCGGAAATATCGAAGATATTGAGATTACGAGTCTTCCAATGAGAGGCACAGCTGACTTGATTGACAGGCGGGAATACTGTAGCTGTTGGTGAGGAGGCTCAAAGTCCGCCTCTTTACCTCACAAATGTTCGACAGCAGCAATATGGCTGCCGCCACCGACTGGCCTCAAAACAGCGCTTCAGAAACAGATTGGTGACATCACGGATAATACATCCATTTATACAGTCTATCAGGGGCGATTCTAGGATTGAATGTTTGGGGGTGCTGAGCTGGGCAAGATAAATTTAATTGTTTTTTACATTTTAACCTAATTTCATTCCCACATTTGTGAAAGAAAAGTATAACACTTTTTGGGAAAGTCTGTGACTTAACCCTCAAATCTGATAAAGGTTATTTAAATTCTGAGCCACAGTTATTTAAATTCTGAGCCACAGGAATGGATTGGAATCATAAAAGAAACATATGGTAACCCTAATTTCTGGTAATTTCTGGGGAAAGATAACTCATTATGATACATCAGCTCCTCAGCATATACATAAACAGTATGTATGTTTCTGGAGTAAACTAGCCCGTATAGTGAGTACCAAAAATACCAAAAATTGATATTGGAGTTATTTTTTGGACTTTCATTTGAAATGCAATGCACTACATGTAAAACACGGTGGAGTTGCTGCATTTTTGTTGTTAAAATATTACATTTCAACCAAGTACTGTATGGTTTCGAAACTTTTCTAGTTTGTTAAAAAGGACATACAGTAAAACAATAAATTAAAAATCTCTCAAATTTTAGGGGGCTGGGATTCACTTTAGAGGTGCTTCAGCACCCCATAAATGGGCTAGAAACACCTATGCAGTCTATGATTTATCAAAGCTGGATAAAGTCTTTAAAATTTTACATTGTGCCTACGATAAAAGTTAATACTTTTTATGTCATGTACATACAACATGTCTTTATTCACACCTTAAAAGCATTGATTTGATATCAGGTTGTTGTAGGATCCTAGCAAAATAATAATTTGTGCGTCTCGAAATGACTGAAGACGCCCAGCTTTTATTTTGAAAGCTGACCGGAAGTGCTCATTCACGCTGGCGATACCTTCCTGCTGCTCTGAAGTTGTGGTGGAAGTTTACCTCAGGTCTATCTAATGAACTTAGTTCATTTAAAAAGAGTGACAGAGAGATGAGTGGACAGACGGTCCCTGCAGACTTCTCAGAACACATGTTGGACCTGGACGAGGACGAAGACCTGGAGGTATTCAGCAAGGTAAAAAAGAAACACGCTTGTAAACACGGTGAAAGCTTCAAACTGTATAAAGCCTGCTTGTTTTGCTACGTGTATCTGCCACAGGTAGCCTAGTACAAACTATCTTTAACTCTCCTGTTGAAGAAAAGTGGGTTAAAAGGTTACCCACAGACTGAACGGAATCTTGTGACAGTCTGCGGTGTCCCACTGACTGTCACGGCGAGAGGGAAGCACACCGAATTTCCTTGATCAGCTGATGGGTTGACCTTAGGACCCGACTGTCCTATCTGTATTAAGGGACTTTTATGGAAAGAGTGACTCTGTGTACCTACATTAAATACATTAAAGGCTGCAAAACAACTAACAAGAAGACACAATGAATCAGTATCTCTGGTCGATACAGTGAAGCCGAATTAAAATATGGCCTTTAAATATCATATAGGTCCCTTAAACCTTCACTAATATTTTTGATTATGTTTATTAAAACTAAAATTAAGTTATATTGTCATATTTTTATAAGCAGTTTGGTGTCATCGTTTTCTACATCTACCTACAAAAGTTTACCTCTGTGGCTCTGACTAACTCCTGGATAGTACCACAGGTGTCAAAAGTATTCACATTCATGACTCAGGTAGATGTTTAGATACCAGGGTTTAAAAAGACTTCTGTAGAAGTTGAAGTATCAACCCCAGCTTTTTACTCAAGTTAAAGTGTAAAACTGGTTTCAAAACTACTTAAAGTGTAAAAGTAATGTAAGGGGAAAAATTCCAATATATGGACAAAAGCATTGGTCATTATTCTAAAAAAGTGCATAAAACATGGTTAACTCAGTTCTCTATTTATGATGGACAGGTTCCAGGTAAGCTGCTTTGAGACATTAATCTTCATAACAGAAACAGCATGGGCTGCCAAAGCTTTGCAGTTAGTTTTGATAGTCATATAGTTTCTAAATACAAGGTGAAACACTTTCCTCATATTGTAGTTTGAACTGTGCTTTTGAAGTACAATATCCAAGTTGTCTGTAGCTCTGACTAACTCCTGGATAGTACCAGAGGTGTGAAAAGTATTCACATTCATTACTCAGGTAGAAGTATAGATACTAGGGTTTAAAAAGACTTCTGTAGAAGTATCAACCCAAGCTTTTTTTACTCAAGTAAAAGTGTAAAACTGGTTTCAAAACTACTTAAAGTATAAAAGTAAAAGTAATGTAAGGGGAAAAAATGCCATGAGGCAAGGCAAGTTTATTTATAAAGCACCATTCATACAAAGAGCAATTCAAAGTGCCTTACAGAGTTAAAAACAAAAACCAGAACAGAAACAATCAACAAAAACAAACAGCAAACACTTCAAATATTTACATTTTATATGCTGCCAATTATGTCCGATCTACTCTCTCTGTCTCTCTGTCTCTCTCTCTCTCTGTCTCTCTGTCTCTCTCTCTCTCTCTCTCTCTCTCTCTCTCTCTCTCTCTCTCTGTACTTATGTAACTTAACGTACATAGTAAAGAGTGTTGGGTCTTTTATTTATTTAAATTAGGAGGGATTATTGTAAATAATCATTCCCCTACACTGCTCTGAAGTCCGTAACTTGTAGAGTCTTACTGTCCCGCCGGACACAGAATCACAACTGATCTCTGTCTTAACCGAAATGAACCTTTAATTATTCGATTCATCTCAGAACTTCTTCCCAAGGATTTAAACTCACAAATTGAGTCTTTTCTGTGTGGAGTCGCAGCCCGAAGCTGGCTCAGACCGCTTGACACCCGCGCAGGGTGCCCGTATGCCCAACATTTAATTGTAGATCCAAAATCAGGTTAATTCCATAACGCCATACCTTGTCAGAAAATATCCAATTTAAAATATGACATTAAACAAACATAAGCATGGAAACATAAAATATTTTAAAATCTAAGATCAAGAAAGATAGAAGTAAAATTAATTATAAGGAAACTATAAGGGCAAAAGCTTAGGCTGTGCCACAGGGGCCTATAGTGCACTACCCCACCTCCCAAAAAACATTTTCTGAAGGCCATAATGACTATAATGTTATATTAATATGTTAATGTTGAAATATTTGGGTTGCACCTGTTTCAGCCGCATTTATGCCCATTGAAAATGAAAGCATTTTCATACAATGCAAATACATTACAAAACCACATATGTGTACTACTGAGCACTAACATGTTTCATGGACCGCTAGACATGATGACTAGTTGCCTATAAGTATTGTTATGGTGCAAAAAGTCAAACTTCACAGGCATGTTATCGATAGCCTTTATTGGAATGTAAATGTACATAAAGGTGTTTTTTTTTTAAAGAGGACAAGCCGGAATGAAAACAAGCCAAAATTAAATAGGAGTAATGACTCTATTTTTAAAAATGTAAGGAGTAGAAAGTACAGATAATTGCGTGAAAATGTAAGGAGTAGAAGTAAAAAGTCGGCTGAAAAGAATTACTCCTGTAAAGTATAGATAACCAAAATTTCTTCTAATATAAGCTAACAAAGTATTTGTACTTTGTTACTGGACACCTCTGGATAGTACCAAGATTATTCCTTTCACTGTAAATGTAAACAATAGAGTATGTTGTAGTTTTAAATGTGATATTCCCATTAAAGGTTAAAGGATCAGAGTAAACTAGCTTTATGAAGTACTTTCGCTCACTCTGTGTTTGTGCTGGGCTTGGTATGAACAAAGGGACATCTCAAATACATTTTCAGCAATAGAACTACACGTTGAATCATTTACTTATTTGAAAGCCAGGCTGCAGGTACAAGCATTAGATGATAGGCTATAGAAAGAGGCACGCCTTTAGAATGTAATGTTTTACACTACACAGCCCAGTACTAAGGTTTATGCTTTGGTGCAGCTTATGTAGTTTTCACTGTCATGGAGGTGTGGATGCTATTGTGCTAACAGTTTGAGAACGGATGTCAGGAGATTCAGCAAACAAACCCTGAAGAGGTCTTTGAAGGCAACATGAAGAAAAAGCACTAACAAGGAAACAGTGGAATTTCTGCCCTCTGTTACTCGACTCAACAACAAACAATCTGCACCAAACACGAGCTAAAGGCTTTGTTTTTATATTTCTTTGGTTATGTAATACTCTTACCTGGTTGTTAATGTCAAAGTTTTTACTTTGGGTCAGTCAGTGAGATTATAATAACGTACCCTTTCTTGTCAGGGAAAAACAGAGTGAACCTCACGTGTTCTTATCTCGTCTTTTGAGCTCTTAGTCAGCATTTAAGAATTTGGCTGCACATAATATTGCTGTTTTTTTTTTTGTTAAAGAAGTCAGTTTGCTGTTCCATCCCTGAGCCCTACAGTCCACATGTTAAATTTCCCTTGGCGACGTTTTAAGCCACACATTTTCCATAAGACCTTGCCATCAATAAATGTCTGTGAATGTGATTAGTTAAATACTTACAGTCAGCTAGGCGAGTCTCTTGCCATCAGTGCATGGATGGAGTCATGAAAACAGGAAGTGTAATGCCTTTCCAGTGGTTGGAAGATTGGAAAAGTGCAAGTAAGTGCAGTTAATTGACATTTATTGTGGCTCTTAATGAGTTTGGTAAAACCCATAAGTGTGTTGCAGGCCTGGTTGCCATGTAGGCTAATGTTTACCTGTAACCAGGCCTAAGTGTCAGGAATGTTGAAAAGCTGTATTTTAAACTACAGTTGTAGTTATGTGGCTACAGCTACAGAGTGCCTGCCTGTCAATCAAGTCAGCCATGACTTTGAGTAAAACTCGTAAGTTCATTTCAGAGTTTTAAAGAAATTCGCCCCCGTACAGTTTGTGTCGATAGAGAAATTCACTATTCAGACCTAAACCGTTTTTTGAACCAGGCTGTAAACATGTTTATTTATGCTGCAAAGATCGGCTCTTTTGAATTGGTGTGTATGTGGTTTCCGGTGTTTCTGCAGCCAGCCTTAAGCGGACTCTCGATGAATTACAGTTTATAACACTTCCGCATGGGCTTCATATTTTAAGACCAGAGGTTACCATAGACTGTATAATGGACGTAGTATCCGTGACGTCACACATCTGTTTTGAAGCCAATCGTCGGCGGGAACCATATTGGAAATGCTGAAGTAAACCTAACTTCTGTTGAGCTAGCGTGAGGTGAAGAGGTGGGCTTTGAGCCGCCTAGCCAACAGATACAGTGGTCCTGCCTGTGAGTCAAGTCAGCTGTGCCTCTCATAATGGAAAGCTTGTAATTCTAATGTCTTTGAAAATTGCAGAGTAATGAAAAAAAACACACCCCGTACAGTGTGTGCCGATTGAGAAATGAGCTCTCCAGACTACGCTTATTTTTTAACCAGGCTGTAAACATGTTTGTTATTACTGCAAAGATCTTCTTTTTTGAATGGCTTTGTAGTTTCTGGTATTACTGCAGCCAGCCTCAAACGGACACTCGATGACCTGCAGTTTTTAGCACTTCCAAATGGGCTTGACATTTTAAGACTGGAAGTTGCCACTTCCAAAGGAAAACAGCAGGTCTGAGATCAGCCCTCTTCTCACTTTACAATGTGAGTGATTCAGGGATGAAGAGTGAGCGTGTGATGTTCTTTCAACCATCCCGAAAACTGCAGCCTGACTCTCGCTTCATTGTAGGTCATGGTTTGGCCAGATCCAGTAGATGAAAACAAAAGAAGTAGAAAATAAGGAGGTAGAGGAAATATATCAAATGGTTGTTGTTGTTGTGTGTGTGTCTAATGTTCAGTCATTCTAGGGAAAACTAAACTTCTTGGTTGTGGTTGACTTGATGGTTTGAACACCAAGCCAACCAGACCCTACTTCCCCATCAGGTTGAAACAATACTTCCTTTTTTACAACGGACAGAGACACAGTCAGTCAATATTTGCATTAGCATACTTCTATGAAAAACAGGCTGCTTGCGATCTGCAAACCTATAAGCGATGGCCAATAACAAGTGGCCATTTGTTGTAAATGCAGTGGATATTGACTTAATTTAAGTTTACCAGTGCTGCACTTACTGTATAAGCAAGTTCCTCATTGGTTAATCTGATACCTGACCTCAGATAGTTGACACTCCAATAGAAATCAATGCAATGGAACTTACAGTGAGGACACTGTCAGAAAGTGGAGATAAAAAAAGTTTGAAATTGAGGATTATGACAAATGTAGCCATGTAGCTTAGCCACCTCTTCAACTGAAACACATACACACCGTTATTGGAGCAACATAGCTGCTACTGACATGATCCAAAGCTGTTTTTCCTGTTAACTGCTGATCTGTGGATACACTTTCTTAGGTAGTCTTAAAAGTTTTGCAGAAGGCTGTTACCATAACCCCACATCCTGCCATGTCTCCATTAACACACTAGAAAAAGACACAGAGTGAGAGCTCAGATGAAAACCAGACTGTCTCCGAGAGAAGTTCCTCATCTTTGTTTTGTAGTGTGGAGCAGCAGTGGTAAGGGGGGGTGGAGGCGGGACTCTGGGTCTGCAGCTGACCTCAGCAGTTTCTCAGCTGTTGTTCCATCACAGAGAGCTGCAGGCAGCACTGTTATGGTTCACTGCAGTTGAGCTGAATAAACTGGATCCCTCTACTTGGTTCACTGTGGAAAAAGCTGTTGAATGAGTCACAGTGATGTTGCATTTAGGTGCATGACAAATATATCATAATGAGTAGGACTTCAGTCAGAAATCATTAAAAATAACCACTCTCAAATATGACTTTAAAAAAACACAGATTCTCTAAGAAATTGAAAATACCTGTAGCCAGCTGACTGCTGTAAATTTTTCTTGGTTGGTGAACAGCAAAAGTTTCAATCTTCTTTACTAAGTAAAGTCTGTGTAAGAAAGGGGATGGTCTAATTGGGTATTAATCCATTCCATTTTGTTTTTTCCAAAGCATTTTAGCCTCAATCAGTTCTTACCCCACACACCATCTGTATAGGTTTTCAAATTGAAACTGCGCCCACCGGGGCCAGATGGCTCCCAGAGTTTGTAGTACAGATAAACTGGATGTATCACTGTTCAAAATCCCAACTCCTGGAAGTCAGGCCAGTCATAGTCTCCTAAACTGGTAACAGATGCTCAGTTTCGCAATGTGAGGCAAATCTTTACATGCAAGCAATATGGTATAATGTCAGCATGTCGTGTGCTTAGAATTACAACTTTAGTAAATGATGAAATATACATGTGTGTGTAATGTATCCTTTTAAACTGACTCATTAAACACTCTCAATCAGACCTCTAGTTTTGTGAGGCTATATCAGGTATTTTGAATGTGCTGGGAAATCAGTGTAGATGTCAAGAAACAACAGATAGCTTTATTTTTTCGTGTCTCTGGCAAATTTCCCCTTTTCATGTTTTTTTTGCTTCACAAGAAATGTTTTCACTTTTTCTTGTTTTTTTTGCATCCCCTAGCAAAATTTTCACCTCTTTGTGTTTTTTCACGTCTCAAGCCAATTGTTCACTTTTCATGTCAATTTCGCTCTGGTAGAAAAATGTCCATGTTTTCATTTGTTTTTGCTCGTGAAGAAAATTTTAACTTATTCATGTTTTTTCACGTCACAGACAAAATTTTCACTCTTTCAGTTTTTTTCGCTTCAGTAGAACACTTTTCACTTTTCATGTTTTTTTCGCGTCTGAGGCAAATGTTCACCTTTTCAAGTGGGCAAATGATGCGTAATTATTGGTACATTTAGCAGCCACAATACATTATAAGTAAATTCTCTCCTCAGACTCAGACATTTTTGTGTAATTCAAAAATCACAATGGTTCAAAAAGGTAAACAACAACTCAGGTTTAGTGCACACTTGCTAAGGAACAGCTAGCTTATCAAGCTAGCATAAGTCAATTACTCCACTTTGTTTCTGTAACAGCACCTGGCATGTGCCTGTTTATTTAATAATGATAAATGTCTGGTTGCCTACTTCCTGCATGTACATCACTTTCTAGTAAGATTTTAAGCGATATAATTCAAATGCGGATGTGTTCCCCGTGTTCGGACAGAGTTCAGTAAGAGAGCGTTCAGTTTTGCTGCTCCTACTGCTTGGAATAAACTCCAGAAGGACTTGAATCTGTCGGATCTCATCTCTCTGGACACCTTTAAGTCTATCTTAATTAAGAAAGACCCCAGAGCAGTGCCTGTGTTTTTAAATGCTGTTTTATATTCACAAACTGCACTTTACTTGAAAATAAGTTGCACTTTTAAATTAATATTGTTTGCTTCTACATACTGTCTGCATATATGTTCCATGTTGTTGAGTTGTGCCATTTATTCTGACGTGTGCTGCTGACCTCTTGGCCAGGTCGCCCTTGAAAATGAGGTCTTGATCTCAATGGGACTTATCTGGTTAAATAAAGGTTAAATAAAAAAAATAAAAAATGGTAATCTAATGAAGCTGGATTAGACGGTAGTGTAACTCTACTTGTGTAAGACTCGGTGTTTGCTATCTTTGGCAGTGCACCATGCAATCTAACATGCAAGAAACACACACTCACAAAACACTGAGGACTCGCAGGAAACTTTGAAATGTAGACCTAGTCTTTAGCCTGGTAGTCTGCGTCATATAAGTCAGTCTGTGCATCATAAACCACAACACATGCATCCGTGTGTGAGCATAGAACTGCAATGGAGGACATTGGAATAGCCGATGATATGATCTCTCTGGAACCTTTGCCCCTAACATAAAAAATATGTCCGACTGCTGTTTTTTCATTGTTTCAGAATACGTCCCTGGCAGATGAGAGTCCCATGCCCAACTCTCCCAGCTCCATGGTCAACCAGTACAGATTAGAGGAGGATGAGGGGAGTGAGGAGGAGCAGGATGCCCCAAACCAAAGACATCTTCATCACAGTTGATAACCCAGAGAGCCATGTCACTGCCATTGAAACCTTCATCATGTACAGAGTGGTTACCAAGGTGGGAGGTCTTACGTACATTCCTGTGACATCAACAGACTAAAACTAGCATATTGTTTCATATAACCAAGTAGCATGATATGAAACATATCTAATAACTGCAAAGGAGTCAATAGACCCAAGTGCAATCTAACTGTGATGAAAATGGGAAGAAGGGGGGATGGAAAATTCATAGAAAAGGGTCAGAGCTTCCCTCCACATCAACTCTAGAGCTGGCTAAACTCTTTTACCAGATCTGGCCTAACTCCCTGTGCTACTATCCAGTGTGATGAAAACTTTGCTGACAGTGCAGCGGAGGCCTTCACAATGCATTAGGATGTTTACTGAAGTCTGGTTCTGATGCACACGGTTTTAGTATTTTATAGTCCTTTTTCTCATCATTAATAGGAGAATTAACAGATTTATTAATAGCTCAAGATGAGATAGTGCTATTTCTGATGACTTCTGAGTGTTTAAAAATATGTTTAAAAAAACATGACAGGGTATGAGTTCACATCTGTGTATCATTTAAACACACCCTGATTTAAGTGTTACCATGAATAAAGCCTCTCATTTCATCGGTACTGATTGGTAACATGTCCTCTCCAGACCACGCGGAGTGAGTTTGACTCCAGTGAGTACGAGGGTAAATCGGCGCTACCAGGACTTCCTGTGGCTCCGAAGCAGGCTGGAAGAAAACCACCCGACACTCATTGTCCCATGTATGTATACAACACGCATCATCTGTTTGACACATTCATACTGGAAACCAAGCTGTCTGAACTGGTTTACCCCACATCACACGTTCTCAATGGATGCTGCTAGCAGTTTTACAACGTACTCGTGGAGTTTTTGATTCAAGAAGCACTTTTTTTAAAATTGAGGATTCACTTGTTTTGGTCTTTTTTTTACTCCCTTTTTAAAAAAATAAAATCCACACAAAGACCCTAAACTAGTGACATGGCATATCTTCTTGACAGTCCCTCTCCATTGAACCCTTGATTAATATTTTAGGTGTTATTTTCCTGATATGATCAGATATTACCCAAACACAAGCTGACTTCACAGTAACCAGGAACTAATTGCTTAAAATTAAAAGTACTACGAATGGGCATTTCAAGCCAAATTACTATTCATAGTCACTGGTATCTATTACAATTAATCAACTATTCCTAATTGAGTTGCATGGCCAGTCACAGTAACCAGAACCAGGATACATTTACAGCAAGTCTCTGCAATTTTCTATGTTTTTTAATCTCACTTCACAACACACGTATATCCCAGAGACGGCCGCTAATGTTTTCTTCTTCTTTTGCAATTTAATGCGGTTAGTATTCTTCTTATTCTGTTACTTAATGTGGTTAGAAACAGCTTTAGGACCTCCAATTTGAAATATTAGGCACTGTTATTGGAAATATTGCAGTTCATGGCCTCTCTGTAACCTTTTCACTTTGCAAAGTCACGCGGGCCAATTGGCACCTCCCTTGCTCACCCCTCAATTGGTGAAGCGACAGGGCCTTCTAGTACAATCAATCAATCAGTCAATCAACTTTAATTCTACAGCACCTTTAACACGAATCAATGCCATTCAGAGTGCTTTCAGTGATTGAAAACTAAGGAAAAAAACATAAAAAAATAAGGCAAAGCATACTTCACATTAAAAATTAAAATGGCAATATACAGCAATAAAATATATTTACTTACTTTGTTAAAGCATCAAAATATTAATAAGACTATAAATAGTTAAAATAGATAAAACAATGTTAAGGATAAAAGTGAAATAAAGGCAGTAGCAATTACAATAACTCTGAGAAGATAATCAATAAAGACGAGTAAATTAAAACTAATGAAACAATAAAATCATTAAGATATGTATATAAATAATTAAGTAATAAAGTAAAGTAAAGCCGCGCAGATATGTTTTAGTTGACATTTAAAAGCTCAATATTTTCAGCTAGAAGCTCCTAATGATTGGTAAAAAATTTGACCATCAATAAATCCTCGTCAACACAAATTATTTTGTACCTATCAACCACTCACTTCTTCGTCATCTAGCTGGTGCATTTGGGCAAATACTCACTATGTAAACAAACAATGCAGGTTATAGTTTGTATGTTCTTGCTTCTGTAAAACATGTGGGTGAATGATGGCGTCCTCACAGAAGGAGAAACCACTCCTACTGTAGATACATAAGGCTCACACTAAGCTTAATTAAAACTAATTAAAACCTACTATGATTATTATATTAAATTTCTACCAAGTCTTTCCCCTAATACTGCTGAGTACAACGCACTGTACCTTTAAGAGAAATAAACAAGAAATGGGTGTGCTTGGCTGTGTAGTTCGGAAGTACACATTTCTTTTTTACCTTTTGTGGTGTTTAGTTTAGCTATTGTTTCTTGTGACCTGACCCTGATCTCCTGGCTCATACTGTGTTTGCTCTGGCGATGTATTTCTTCTCTTACATCTTTTTCCCCGTCTGCTGTTTCCCTCAGCCGCTGCCAGAGAAGTTTTGTGATGAAAAGCATGGTGGAGCGCTTCAATGAGACTTCATTGAGACCAGTGAGGAAAGCCTCTGGACCGCTTCCTCATACAAGATCTTCTGAGATCCCATACTGTCTCCCAGCCAGCACTTCAAGTCATTCCTCTCAGCAACAGGTATTTCCTTCTCTCATACAAACACAAAAACACACATGCAAATCTTGGGGCACACCTTAATGAAAGCCCCGCTGTGTGACTCCATCAGGAGTTACGGCTCACAGGAAACAGGGTCCGGTTTTCTGAGCAGGATGGGGGAGCCGGTGAAGGCGATGGCCAACTCTGTACGAGGCCTGAGGAGCCGGGCCAGACGAGTTCACACAGATGCAGGAGTATGTGGAGGACTTCAGTAACAGATCTGCTCAGTGGATAAAGTCACACAGAGGGATCATCAAAGAAACAGAGAGGTATGAAGAGGAAGTTATGTACAAGGAATAACTATCTGTAAAGGCTCATAATACTGTACAGTGCAGTAAAAGTGAAGTGAAGTAATTTTTTTAATGGGGAGTGTTTTTTGGACATTGTTTAGATAAGGCAGATAAGGCACCACTTATTTGGAAAACATCACTGTTCTTCCACCACTTTATGGTCTCTAGTGCTGTTATTCCTTGTTCATCTGGCTCAGAAGATTTTCAGTCTTGCTTGCAGCTGGTTCAAACTCTGACTTCTGAAGGGCTTTGGGGAGCACCATAAAATCTTTTAGAACGCCTCACATTACTTCATATGTAAAACGAATGAATAAAGCCTACTTCACTCTAGAGGAAGCACTGTGATATATGAACATTTTCCTTAATAATGTCGAGTCCTGCTCTTGGCTCATTTGCTGATGTCTTCCCCCACTCTCTGCTCGCCACATTTCACTTTCTTACTATATTTTCGGCTTGGAAGCCAAATTTCACTTTTTCATATAGGAATTTTTTGTGCACCTTTTTTTCGTTTTAGTTTCAGTCAACATTTTCACTTTTTCATGTTTTTTTTGTGTCATAGAATATTTTTTTCACTTTTTATGTTTTTTGTGTCATAGAAAAAATTTTCACTTCTTCATGTTTTTTTGTGTCATAGACAAAATTGTTTCTCTTTAGCTGTCCTATCCATTAAAAGCAAAAATTCCCCCCAAAAAAATGAAAATGAAACAGATCTTGAGGTTTGGAGGGTATTCTAACTTAAAGGCTCTAGGCCAGTGGAACCCAAGAAGAAAGAAAAAGAAGAAAAAAGCGAGAATAATTTTCTTCTTTGCTTTGTTGCCACATGGCCCCTGAGGAAATGATGCTGCTTCTAGTCTTTATTCAATTCCAAAGAAAGATGTAGTATTTGCATCATAGACTGTAAATCAAAATGGACAGCGTTGCTCCGCCTCTTCCCGTTGTACAGTTCTGAAGCCAAAAAAATCCCTCTCCTGGGCGCAGCCATTGTGCAGCCAGAGCCTGTGAAGCCTTTGTAATAAGCTCCGCCCTACAGCGTAACGTCACAAGAAGCTGTGTGTCCTTTGAAGTTTCGTTCTACGGCGGCTGTGAATCAAAGGAAACCCGGAAGTAAAACCCCGTTTTTAAACTCTAATAACTAACGAAAAAGAAACTTTCAGGAAAAAGAGGCCTTGGACACAAAACAGTCAAATACTAACAACTTATCGCCACAGCATACGGATGTGAGAAACATTCGTACAACGTGTATTTATTTTTAAAGTTTGACTGCTCCCCCATTTAAATGAATGGGGCAGACGGATTTTTTTACCTATACTGCAGCCAGCCACCAGGGGGCAGTCACACTGCTGAAAGCCTCACCACCAGGGCCGTATCCGGCACGCTTGATTTGCATTGGCTGTTATTTCTTGCGTTCAGCTGTGTGTAACCTTTAACCACCTCAGGACAATGGGGGTCTCCAGTCTCTGGCACTTTTATTGGGGGCATAGGCTAAAACCTTTGGGAACCCCTGCTCTAGGCTACATTAGCTGCTACTACTATAATGCATGTAAATCTGCACCTGAAATCCCAGTGTCTGTGGAGCATTGTTGGTATCAAAGCAGAAACACTCTAGCTGGCTAGCATTGAAATGTGTCCTTTTTTTTTTTTTCAGAGTATCTGGATGAACTGAAACAGTACACCCCCACTTACACCCAGTGGGCGGAGTCAGAGGAGGAGCTGGCAGAGCCGCTGAAGGGTGTTGCCAGCTGTGTGGAGCGGTGTAGTAAGGACACAGAAGAGCACATCAACCATATGTCTGACGCCCTTGTTCCCGCCCCTGCACGAGTATGTTCTCTGTGCTGAGACCGTGAAGGTGAGCCAGACCAGACTGCTCACCTCTGAACTCCTCCCCCTCACTAAAATAGACTCTTCTGTTGGTCCATATGTTTGAATTGGGCTTGTTCCAGAAAGCCGGTTTATACACTTTAACCCTATTCATAATAAGTTTAAGGTGTTATTTGAGAAGGACCAATTATATGATTTGCTATTACAGCAGTCAATAAAGTGTAGAGTTTCAAATGAATCCTATGGAGAGTAGAAAAATCAATGCCTGCCAATGAGGTTTATTTGTGTTTATCCTTTAAGACTGCAGCAGCAGTGACGCACTCAGTGAAGAGTAGTGACTTGATACTAGTGCTGGCAAAGTTTTTATCACGGTAACATTTTTCATATCAATCAATATCGATACTTTTCACAATAAATATCAAATCATTCTTTCATATTTTCTCCTGAGTGGAAGTTTAGAAACCAGACGGATTGTTAACTTGTATATGGGATTTAGTAGTCTAGTAAATAGCCAAAATATGTTAACTAATGAAGTTTAGTGACCTTTTCTTGTCGAGCATATTTTCACTCTGCTTTGAGCGGTAGATTTTTGAGTTTTCTTCAGTGTCACGCTTTATTGCACATTTGTGATATTTATGCTGAGAAAAATAATATCACGATAATTATCGTTAGCGTTATATCACCCAGCCCTACTTGATACTATTACAACATTTTTTAGCATATCCAACTAATTCATTGAGCATTTTCTTTGATTGTTTAAAGTGCTGAATATTTACTGTCTGCCTGTCTGATTTACATTTAAAGCTCCTCTGAGGAACGTTTTGTTCGTGACAAGTCTGGCTTCCGGTGGACAAAGTTGTACATGTTATCTCTTTGCACACCTGTATGGTCAGTAGGTTTTATTTTGAGACAAATAATCTTGCTTTCTTTAGCAGTCAAATGTATCATTCACTCAGTGGAAAAATAAGTGCATGTTGTAAATCATCTAGTCTGACACCTACCCCCTCACCCTGGTTAGTGGCATTTAAATTAGCCGATATAAATAGTCAGTCTTTTTGCTTATGGTCTTGTCTGCTTTGAGGAGTCATAAAGATGCTTCACTGTTAATTTCAGTCTGTTGGATAATCACTTAAAATTCTTCACTGGAGCTTTAAATGTATTCAATCAGACGATTCCTGATGAAGACAGAATAACATATTATTGTGACCTCACTGTCCTCGATGATATTTACTTTGTCTCTCTTGCTTTAAAATCTTAAAAAAATGTATTGAGTATATTCAGCATAATTCAAACATTACAGTTGCAGTCAGGGTCAATTTAGGCTCTAATATCAACACACTAATTTGGGTCACTGAAATTGTTCTGGAAATTTCCCTAAACAGATGTCCTTCAAGGATGAGAATGCTGGATCAGATGTCTTGAACTGATTCCTCTTCACACTGATAAAAGTTATTACACAATGCTTTTACAAGTGTGTGCTGAACACACTAACTTTGAGCAAGCTTTATTAAAAAGAGCTCTGTATGTTTGTCTGGCATAGGCTGTGATGAGACGGAGAGACAACATTCAGGCTGACTACGAAGCCAAGAACGAAGCCCTGGCATCCCGAAAAGTTGACCAAGAAGCAGTAAGTGGGAGTTATCATCCACACACACACACTGACAGAAAATCCGACACACACACATCTTCTCTTTCCATCCTGCCTCCCTCTGAGCCAATCGTTGTGTTTGTCTGTCCTGCAGTCATCTTCCCAGAGATTAGGTGTAATAAAGCGAAGCATGGAGTGGGGCCTCTCCCACAGGGCCACCCGCAGCTCATATTGGGGAGGAAAAAAAAGGGCTTCCTGGGAGGATTATCTTGATACCCAGGCTTGTTGGGTAGAAATCATTCCCCAGCTCAGTGGGAATAATAGCTGTCAATATTACGTATTTCACACTGTAAGCCCAGCAGCTAATCGCGGCGTAATGAAAATTCCCATATCCTCTTTAGATGACGACTCGCTTCAAAATGTCAAGCGACAAAGGACCAAGACGGGAAGTTAGGAAAGGAAAGGACATGGCTATTTTTAGACTGTTAACTTGAGCTGTGCATCAGTGTACTGTTGTGAATGTATGTTTGTGTGTATGTGGATTCACAGGTGTGTATTCTTCTCACCTCGCTGATATCAAAATCATCTGTGAGGTTTTAATTAAAAAGGAGGATGGAGTTTTTTCCCCGTCAGACGTGTATTGTATTCATGTTGTAATTAGCAGTGTGTGTGAATGGAGCAGTTTTATTTCAGTACTCCTGCTTCCAATGCATATCAGTCAGGTTCCTCCATAGATCTGCACTAATGAGAACGAAATGTCAAACAGATGCATTTGTTACTGTTTTCAACTGGAATTTTGTCATAGAAACTGTTCGCCCACAAGCCTGCTGAATGAAAGCTGAATACACAGCTTTATGTAGGTTTTCATCTTGAGAAGCCCTTTTAGAATTTGTTAATTTATTGTGATGTGGGAAAATATTAATTCTTAAGAAGTTGTCATTTAAGGTTCTATGACAGCCACCTTTGTCACTGGGTAAAAATAGGTCTTGTTTTAACTTACTTATGTTATAGTTGGGTTAATTGAAGTGGTATCACCATTAACATTATTAATAGAGGGATGTCTGCAAGCTAGTTCAGGACTTTTTCTAGGGCTGGGCGATAAATTGATAATGATAGTTATATGATTGAATTTGTTTCAATGTAAATATAACAAAAGTTATATGCTGTGCATGTAGAACACGTTTAATGTCCACAGCAACCGTAGTACAACTGAACACTGAATAACTGCAATGCTTTCACTGCACTGTGGGAAACAATATCACTCCGCCCGTAACCCTTGGTAACCTTAAAAGGGTGCACTACTCAAAACAATTCTCTGCCAAACTGATACACAGTACACAATTTGATATATTATTGTTGTAAATTTAAATCAAATTATGCAAATTATCAGAAAAAATAAGAATCTACAAACTAAAACTTCACAAAAAATCTCCTCTTACTCAAAAGACCTGCTTCCTGTTAGCACTGTCAAAAATGATGGATTCAAGAAGCTTTTAAGAGCCTTTACTCAATCCCATATGAGGCTACTACAGATGGTCATGATTACATGAAATTGTTTTATTATTATATTATAAAATTGTTAACCCATCTGTTAAATCTGCCCTCACTTATTTCTGTTCTGTTCTGAGAGAAAACAGCTCTATAAAAACAGCTCTATAAAAACAGCTCTATAAAAACAGATCTGTACATGGGGAAAAGAGAAATTGTATTTTGACATGTTTATAACCGATCACAAATTTACAGTCCTGATCTGCAGATATGTGAATCAGTTTGTTTTCTCAACGAAGAGCTGCCTGAATGTTATAAAAGTCAGCTTTTGTAAAGCATTGACAAAGCACCTGATGAGTTTGTGGCATCCCCTCTGTCATACCTATAAGTCACATTCCATGACGGAGCTGTAAAGAACACAAAAAAACATGTGACCTGTTGTTATCAGCTCCTTGAAAGAAGTTACAGTTTTACTGTGAGAACAGACTGCAAACTGAAAATCATGAGCAGTCAGTTGAGGAAAAGAATTAGAAGAAGAAAAAATTAGAAGAAATTAAAAATTCTTGTCCCTGATACCAAATCCACAACTGTATAATTTCAATACTTTTTAGAGTAAGCATTTATTTCATATTAATTGGGAGAAATGCACAAAGCTTTCTATATCAGTCCACCTTTCAAGAGGATTTTCCTGTTTGTGCTTCAATTACTGAATGCAGCCAGGAGAGGGCAGTGTTGCTCTTATTGTGCAGCACAGTGAGGCACTAAGTATATAAATGCCATCACTATTTAGAGTTATCTTAACATTACATGTAGTGTCTTTCAAGAAAGAATAGTACTGTATGTTTAGGTAGGTATAGATTCTTCTATTACATTTAAATGAATATTTTTTAACATTTAACAAAATAACATTTTTGTATGCTATTAAATGCTCTTTCAACACTACAAATATGAAAAGTCTATTTTGTGTTTATGAAAGAAGTAGTTTTTGCCTACTAAATCCAGTCATTCTCTACTACCGTACTTTCCAGTTTTTATTATTGACACGCTGCTTCATAGCTGAAGCTTTCCTCAGTTCTTATGAAAGTCCTAGTCCACACATACAGATGTTTGATGCCATTCAGCCATAGCCTTTACAAGTTGACCGGATCAATATCACTGCAGTAACAAGCCGGCCACTGAGATCCCCACAGTTTGTACATGCTGTGGATAAGCCTGTGTTAAGCATGCTGTGTTTATTGAACTTGAGTAAATGCCAGTGTCAGTTTAAATGTCAGACGGCTAATCCCTGCTCAGGCTCAGTGAATACAGCTGCATGAAAATATCTGATTATCTGCACTCTGATGAGAGGTTACATCATATGAGCTTTGGGTTCATCATACAGTCTCTGGTTAATTTAGCTCTTGTTTATTCTGAATACTCTTGATATGTCTGACAGGAACACTACTTTAGTGCAGGACTAACTAATTAGTGGCTGAGATGAAGGCTGCTCGATGCACTAGGTGTTTGTTCAGTGTATCGAGTAATTCTGTTGTAATGGTCTAATGCTTGTTTAATGGTTTAGAGGCCACTGACTTATGAACCATGACATTGTTCAATGGAACATGAAGTACACTTATTTGTTCCTCCCCTGCTCCATTCTCTAATTCTGCTCAAGTGCAGTTACCGAAAAGTGTGTGCAAAAGTGATTTAATATGCGTTTAGACTCATAAGGACTGCTAACTTTTTTTGATACTTTTTTGTTGTAGTTGTAGTTGCTGTAAACAGACAGTGAATTGCCAGGTGCCTCACGATTCGATGCCATGTGATGCTATACGATACGGCAGATACGATAGGATATGGTGCGATACGGTACGATGAGTTGTGATATGATACGCCAGATACGATGCGAAACGCCAGATACAACAGGATATGATATGATACTATGCGATACAATACCCAGATTCGACAGGATATGTTACAATGCGCCAGATACGATCGGATACGGTACGATGCGATGCAATGCTTTACGCCAGATGCAAAACGATACCATATGATACGGTATGATATGATACAATGTGACCTGCATTACATGGTCCACAATAAGGATAATATGATACAGTGATATTGCAATAATAAACGTATTGCAAGATGATCACGTAACAATTAGAGCTGTCAAAGTTAACACAATGATTCATGATCAGTTAACCCAAATTCCTTTTAAAGCCACAACGTTTTTTACACCTGATTAGCGTATTCACCTTATGTTGTTATGGCCGTCAGCCTGTCCAGTAGGAAATCAGGAGCTGTAGCTAATAAATAAATAAATAAATACATAAATAAACAGAACTGGTTTGGTACAGTACATCTGTGTCGTTTTCATTTAGGCTTCTATTCCTCTGTGAGACTCTTGCCATGCAAGCATTGGTGTAAGTCAGTGGTGTCCAAACTTTTTTCAAAGAGGGCCACATATGATGTTGTCAGAATACCTCAGGGCCAGTGACTCCTACTGAGACTTAGGAATCCTAAAAGTTATATATGAAATATCTATTTAATATCAATTATTTTAAATGTTTTCTCAATAAATCAGTAACTAGGAAGTACCATGTAAAGATTAGCAAAATGTATCTTCTTCTGGGGGAAAATGTTTTTAAGGGTCGGGCAATGTGGGAAAAAGTATTGTATCATTATTTTCCTATGGCAGGATCACAATCTGGATTTCATCACACTTCTTTTTCATGTTGTTTTTAAGACTTTTCTGACCAGCAGACAACATATTAAGAACTAAATCATTATTTTTCCTGAGTTCTGAAGATTTTTTATCCACCAAATGTTGCATTTTCTGTACAATTTCATAATTTTGATCTTGTCTTGTGTCCTCTTTTGTGTCTTCTGTACTTTTAGTGTTCATCATTTTCACATCATGATGAAAACATTCATTTGAAAACCTGTCAGCTTTAAGAGTTCTTGTGTTTCTTCTTTATTGCCGTTTTGCAGAATTCCCAGAGCTTTGGCTTTACACAGGGAGTCCATATGAAGCTTTTTGAGACGTTTCTGGATTGATTTTAGTTTTGTTTGTGTGCTTGAATGAAACTGCAAATGTACAGATGATTCAGAAGGTGATTCATTTCTTTGCTATAAATAACACAATTTAAGATGGAAGCTTGGGGCCATAAATAAATGGACCTCGGGCCGCAATTGGCCCCCGGGCCGTACTTTGGACTTGCCTGGTGTAAGTCTTGTGAATCAGGCTTGTTCAGTGAGTTTCTAGCTAGAAAAAATGTATTTACTACTCCTACTTGTTGACAATGACATGGACAGTACTCAGGTAGGACTCTGGCTCATTAAGTCCATCCATCACAGGTGTCTTTCTTTCTTTCTTTCTTTCTTTCTTTCTTTCTTTCTTTCTTTCTTTCTTTCTTTCTTTCTTTCTTTCTTTCTGTCTTTCTTTCTCTTTGTCAGTTTTGTCTTCCTTTTCTTTCTTTCTTGCTTTTCAGTCTTTCTGTCTTTCTTTTTCTGTATTTATTTTCTCTTTATTTCTTGCTCTTCTTTCTGTCTCTGTATTTATTATCTTTCTTTCTTGCTCTTTTTATTCTCTGTCTTTCTTTTCCTTTTTTCTGTCTTTCTTTTCTTTCTTTCTGTCTTTCTCTTATTTTCGATATTTTTCTCTCTTCTTTGCTTTTCTTACTATCTTTTTTCTTTTTTCTTTCTGTCTTGTTTTGAAAGTAGGTATCACATTTATCAACTTCTTGTCCAGGGTATGTTTAATTGTATCACACCGGTTAGGTTGATGTAATATTGTTGTGTTGATATTTTGTTCACCCTTAAAGTTGAATGCATTCAGTTTCATCCTGCATATAGATTCAATTGAGATACGATTTCGCCCCTTGTGTGCATTAAAACACTGAGAAATCACAGTTTGTGTTAAATTGAAGTTTTTAGATGAATTTTCCATGAATGATTTTATTCCTAAATATAGTTCCCTATATATATATATTTTAATGTCTGTTACAGTGCAGAGGATCTGTATGGGAAAATCAAGGCATTATGGCTCAGCATCGGTCAGCATGTCGATGTCATGTTCAATCTATTTTAAAGCTCTGATATTGGATTTTGGGATAATTGGTTCAATTTATTATAGTTAAAATCTTTTGTCATCTCTGAGCCAATCTTTTTATCCCCACTGTCTGTTTTCTGTTGACTGCTGCAATTTTACACATGAATGGGATAATCTGAGGAATCATCTTTTGGCTGCCTGCTGTTCTGCACTCCTCAAAATAACCTTTTGCGTTGCACCGGCTCAGCGTGATAGTGTCTTTCTCATTGATTCAAGCTGATTCACGACACTCACACGTGATTTTAATATTTGGCCACGAGGATAAAATCAAGTTAGAGTAAAAAAGTAAAGGAAGGAGGCCTTCATCTTTAAAGAGTGACTGAGCAGTAATTCACCTCTGTCCACACCCTGCGCCACTGATGGGCTGATGGGTATTGATCACAACAGTGATGTTAAAGGGTCCTATGAAACCTCATCATTGATAAATCCTGTGATCCCTTCATGTGAGAATGTTTCATGTGTTCTGCTTTCATTTTGTGTATTTTAATCATTCCCACCTTTATCTATTCATTCACTTTTTCCCATTTTTAATCTTACTTACATTAAGCTTTTACGAATTTGCTGAAGTCAGCCTTGTGCTCGGAAAGCATTGCTTACTTTGACAAATAAACCAAGACAAGGGAGTGAGAGCAAATGTTGAATATTTTATGCGTATGTGGACCAGTGCCACACACAACAGCATCTGGAGCCAAAGATAGTTTGTTAACCCTGTTTTAGAAGAGCTTCTTTTTTATAAGCCGACACAATTCAACAAGAAAACAAACCACAAACAATACAAAAATGTAAAGTGAATAAAAGTGCCTGATCATTCATGACTGCATGGGTGATGCCACGAGAAAAACAAAAGACTGTGTGTATTGTGCATGCTGTCAATTCAAGCAAGATATTAAAGGTGCTTTTCCACAGCAGAAACTTTCCCCAGGAACTAGGGAACTTTTGAAGAACTCAAACGGCAGAAACCAAGATCTTCATTTAGTTCTGAGGTAGTTAATTTATAAAAAGTCCCTGGTAGGGGGAACATTTTCCAAAGGTCCATGAACTTTGAGGGGATGGGTCTGCAATACTAAACGTTTCTGATTGGTGAAATATTCACAGTGTCAAATCAAGTGCCACTTGATTTAATTCTCTTAATTTTGCACATATGCTTCTCAGTCAGCTCCCAGTGTTACAGTTGGGAAAGTCAATCATTGGGAATGAACCTTAATTTACTTTAAGTATTTAATAATAATCTACAGCATCTGGCTGAAAGGCTGCAGTGAAAACACAGCCTTTGGACCCAACAACAGTGGGCCACAGGAACCATTTAGTTCCTTGAAGAGAAAAGTTCATGGAACCCAAAAGGTCCTGGTCCAAAAGCACATTAAGTCAGTAATGTCCATGTAGCTTTTCTTTCCAAGGCTTACTTCCCAAAATGCAACTCAGCCTATTGCAGTATGACTAGAGTAACTGTGTTATGCTAGTGTTAACCGAAATAGATGCTGGCCTTGAAGGAAAGTTTCCTCACAAACCCAGGCTTTTCTTACATTTTCACATTTATGTAGTAGTTTCAGCCCGAACAGACAGAGACTCAGGTGACATCATCTTCTGGAGATACTAACATCTTAATACAACAATTTCCACATTTGTAGTCGCAGTACCCAACATCTGAAAATCAATTAAATGTGTCAAGTTGGCGAAACTCTCCTTTAACTGGAACATGAATTGGGACAAACCTGAATCATTTGAACTGTAAAACAAGATTCATGAATCATAGTAGTCTTGTTAAACAAAGGCTGTATTCGTGATACTTTGATGTTTATGTGGAAGCTTCACCCTGTGTTTTGTGTGTTTGACTTGCAGTTGCAGGAGGAGGTGGATGGCCTTGCAGACCGGGTAGAACAGGCCAACAACGCCTTGAAGGGAGACTGGTCCCGCTGGCAAGACAACATGAGAACTGACCTCAAATCAGCATTTATATGCACTGCTGAGAAGAACGTGGAGTACTACGAGAAGGTGAGCTCAAGATTCAAGCAGAAGCTGTAGATGGAGTCAAACTGTGAGACTGCAGATCGTGAACCTTTTATCTTTTTTGACGGGTAGAAGAAAACTCTTCTGACTTTCTCTACACCAGTGTACTGCTCACTGTGAAACCCTGCAGAGGAAAATGTAAGCATAGGATGTTTTCTTCTGCATGATGTGAATCACTTGGATAGAATCTGACCCTGTGGCAGCGTGCAGACATTTGCAATAATAGTCAATGTTCTTGCAGATGGTCTGGTTTGCTTTTGTAGAAGCGTTGAATTCAAATCTCTTAACTTCTCTCTGTTGTTCTTAATACATGGACTTCTTTAACGCCAGGGTCAAACTTAACATTTTGCTTGATTTCTTTCTCGACCTGTGTGATTTCATTAGCAGGGAATGGCTAGAAACTCACTTCCAATAACACAGATTGCATCTGGGAGAAGAGGATGGAGACATCTGTGAAGTAGGAGAGAAAAAAAGGAAGATATGGGAAACATAAAGCAAGCAAGAGAGAGAGAGGTGGGGGAGAGGGGGTTGTAATATGGTGGAGAAACTCCTATATCTAGATTAACGAGCAGGCAGAGGAAGCAACAAAATTAAATGTTGAAGCAGAACAATAACGGCTCTCGGAAAAAAAAGCATCACAACAGAGGGAGAATAAGACGATAAAGCTGTTATGGTAGTAATCATTGAGTCTTTTATAGGTTTTGTGGTTCACTTGGGACTCTAAGCACGAGATGTGATTCCATTTTGCTTTTTGATCTGTGGAACTGGAAGTCTGCCAGCAGAGGGTAGCCGCACCACAGATGTCTTACTCCTCAAACAACTGGCCTTGAAGGGCTCTGATGAGCTCCTGGGAAAGCTGATGTTGGTTCTTCAACAGTTAAAGGCCTTTAAAAGTCTTATTATGATTTTAAAAATGCTAATCAGCCAAGTGTCTTTTGAAAAGAAGATCTGAGGGGATGACATTTATTTTATTTAATAGTGACATAATACAAATGGACATGAAAGAAAGCCTGTTATAGTGGGACATGACATGAAACAAGGCAAGCTAGAGATGTTTTGACTGGTTGGTTAATTTGTTTCCACTTGACAGCTAAATTGGTAGACTCCTATAGTTGTGAAGGCTGATATCCACTGAGGTCTTATGTTTATACATTTGTTTTTATATTAAACTAAAGCACAGAAATATTTTACCTTCAATGCTAACTTTCTGAATTTTTATACTTTTAGTTGGCTCTTTTTTAAGATCATTTTGAAAAATCTGATGTCAGATACTTTTACAATATAATTAGGGCTGGGTGATAATTCGATATTGATAAATATGGTGATATAATTTTTCTCAATATAAATATAACAAATGTACGATAAAAAATGATATATTTAAACCTGTAAAAACACCGCCAACCACTGGAAATGGAGGAGGCGCTAATGTGCTTTCAACGCTAGTTGCCACCCAACATTAAAGAAAAATTAGAATCTACAAACAAGAACTTCACTAAAATCTCATCTTACACAAAAGACCTGCTTCCTGTTATCACTATAAAAAATTAAGGGATTCAAGTGGCCTATCAGAGTACGAAATCCCAGACACAAGCCAACAAACCATTTAAAGGCAAAAATCTGCCTTTTAAATTTAAATGAAATAATAATTTGATGTCGTGATCATTATCGGTATTGACCGAAAAAGTTTTATTGTGAAAACATCTTTTTCCAAATCGCCTATCTCCAAGTTAATATCAGATCTGTCTTGATTTGTCTTTTTGAATCAATCAATCAATCTTTATTTATGTATATAGCTCCAAATCACAACAAATGTTATCTCAAGATGCCTTTGCAAACAAAGCAGGTCTAGACTGTACTCTATGTTAAATTATAAAGACCCAGCATCAAGACAAGATAAGACTCAGTCTTATTTAATCTTTTTCCACCATAAGCAGAGTTACAGCGGCAAGGACAAACTTCCTTTTGACAGGCAGAAACCTCGAGCAGAACCAGACTCATACTAGACAGCCATCTGCCTCGACCGAGTTGAATCTGAGGGATCATTCTGAAGACAAAGGAAAACACTGTTTTATCAAACAGCTGTGTTAAGTACTTGAGTCTGATGGTCATTCCATAACATTTCATAGCAATGGACTGCTAGCTATTTCTCAACACACACTGCTATGAAGAACAGTCTGTTATCAGAGCTGCATACTATAGCAATAAAGTCTGGCAGAGACTAAATCAGCAGTGCTTATTCCTGCAGACCCATTCACCCTTGTTTTACTTCACTGTTAGTAGTTTAACTCAGTTCAATGGGATTAATAACAGCAAGGGGTGGGCGGTATATTAGTTTCAGTTCCATCGCTAATGTCACATCCAGCCACGGCATGGATTTTGCAACACCATCATTACCTGGGTAAACACCAAGGTTTTGGTTTTAGTGCACGCATGAGGGAGATAGACTTCACCCAACACCTGCTGGGTTGGAAATTAGCATCCGCCACCCACTAAATGCTTGTTTTCTTGAACTGTTTGTTGAATTTGTTTAACCTAGCAGCCAAGGTGGTGGGTAAATAAAAGAAGCCAACAGAGTGATTTGTTACAAACAACAACATACAGTATATTGAGCTGGTACTGCTCTGACACTTATGAGCAGTCAGGTGGCCCGTCACGCTCACTAACCAAAGGCACTGCCTCCTTCTCGTGGCGGAGAAGGTGTCCGTGTTCACAATGAAAGTCAATTGTTGGAAGCAATTAGGTAAAAGTGTGCTCTCACCGAGTTCAATGTCAGCAAATAACAGTAATGTTGAGTGGGTGTGCTCGCTTGCATCTCTTTCTGTGTGTCTTGGGTTATCTGCTGGAATGCCTTGACTTGATTTGACTTTGAATTTGCATGGTCTCCTTTACATCAGGTCTGGGTGCTTGTTGATGTTTCAACTGAAGATTCCTTTTGGTAAACCAAATAAAACTCAGACTTTCCAGCATCCCCCTTTCAAAATAAAAGTCAAAGTTTATTTGCAGCTAAATCAGACTTTTTTGCAATGGAGGCACTTACCAGCCTTCAACAAATAAACTAAAATAACAAAAATCAACTTTGCTGTTCATGAGTAATAACAATAGTTCAAAAATTGACCTCTAAAAGTAGCCCTCTACTAAAATACTAAAGGCCTTATTTGTTTTATTTTGGTCATTAGTGAAATCAGCACAGCAGATGTCTCCAGACCTAGTTTTCCCCCAACGAGCACTATGCTGAAATAATAGCAAACTGCCTGGAAGAAGCACTGTCTGCCTGGGGCTTGACAGAAGTGCACCTGGTGTGCATGACGACTAACAATGGTGTCAGATCACAAATAATCAGACTTAAAAAAAATATAATGTTTAAATCAGGAAATTTGAAAAACACTCTGAATATTCTTTATTGCTTAGACCCAGGAAAGTCACAATTACAGTGTACTCACAACTTGAAACAGGGCAGGCTACTTCCCCCAAAACAGGGCCTTTACCTCATTTTCCCATTTTGCACCAGTGAACATCTGTGTCTTTAAAACACATTTTGTGCCGGCTGAGATATGTTCCCTTATGTGACATAAATTTTAGGTAATAACACCTATTGTAATAATAATAATATACAATTTTTTTTAATCAAAATCTTTTTATTGAGACAGGGTGTACATTAAGTGCAGTGTTGATCAGCCAATGATATTAGAGGATGTTATAAATAAACACCAAACGCAGTTAGCAGTAACGTCTACATGGGAAAAGTGAGAGACATATGCAAAGGGTACGAACCAGTAACTGCACATGGTAAGTAAATGAGGCATGGACAACAACAACTTGTGTTACTTTTTTGCTTTTTAGGTTAGAGAAAATATAAAGGTAAACAAAAAAACAAAAAAACAAAAAAAAAGAAACAATAAACAAACAGAAACAACAACAACAACCATTATAAAACAATCCCTACCCTGTCACTGCCAGTGGTATCGTGAAATACTTTTCCCAGTCCCATTAAAGACCTAATTCTACATCAGAAAGAGAGAGATGATGAAGCTGCATCTGAATCATGGTTTTAAAGGTTTGTGTACAGAGTCCAGAAAGGGTCCCCAAATTTCAATAAACTGTGCATTTGTATGTTGGAGTGAGAATCTTATTTTCTCAAGCTTTAAGCAAGCCATAATATCTGCCAACCATTGTGCATGCGTGGGCGGGGTAGCATCTCTCCATCTGAGCAGCACGGCACGCCTGGCCAGGAGGGAAGCAAAGGCCAGAGTCCGCTGTTTTGTGCCGATAACTGTACCACTCCTCCAGTGACCCCAAACACAGCAATAAGAGGATTGGGTTTCAATTCAACGTTGATTATCTTGGATATAGTATGAAATACCTCTGTCCAGTATTTATTAAGACTTGGGCATTGCCAGTACATATGAACCAGTGATGCTTCTGCATTCTTGCATTTGTCACAGTACCGGTCGATGTTGGGATAGAAACGAGACAGTTTAGCTTTAGAGATATGAGCTCTGTGTACCACTTTAAACTGGATTAAGCAATGGCGAGCACATAGAGAAGTTGTGTTAACACGCTTAAGTATAGAGCCCCAAGTGTCTTCAGATAAAGACAAGTCTTCCTCCCATGATCTTTTAAGAATGTCTGTAGTGTCCTGCTTTAGGTCTGCCACCATGCTATACAGCACTGAGATGAGTCTGAGATGAGTCTTCCGAGTTGGGTTCAGGGGCAGAACATAATATACCATTTTAAGGAGGCTACAAAGAACTGTTTCTATCAGCCAACCCAAGTTTTGAGTTTAATCAACTATTTTCAACCAGAGCCATGTAATAAGTGGTATTATGTATAGTGATCAGGTTGTTATAGCAGAAGAACTCCAACACAGTGAGCAGAATCCCGACACAAAGCAAAAAGGGTCTTGTGGGTTGTTGTTCTGCCCCCTCACTAGACTTCAGACCACCACAGAGTAACAATGTTTCCCAGTTTGATCTGGAAGATTTTGACTGGCCTGCATTGAGGCTGACCTAAGCCCAATCCTGCACCTGGAGGGTTAACATCATAGCTGGACCCCAATGATGCCTTGACAGCTGAATGGGGGTCATATCCTTAACACCAACTTTCTTCCTTTTGGATGTTTTTGACTACAAGATTTAAAATGGAAATGTTGTAGGTACAAGAAATAACAGTACCATAAGATCCACAATGTCGCTATCTAGGGGGATATATTTAGGGGGAATTACATTTTCTATCAATATAGAAAATATAAACCTCTAACAGTCGTTGGTTACTTATGGTAGTCACGTGGGGTCATTAGCAGAGTCGTTGACCTTGTTCCTGAGAGTCGTTCAGGTCTTCGGTCGCATGTGGGTAGTTGGGGTCACATGATTCCTGGTGTGGTAAACATTGCTCTGTTTGTGTCCAGGTGTATTTGGGATAAACCAGTTTCTGTCTCAGTGTGTTGGAGGGCTAGGAATGTACCAGGATGTCGTGTCCTGAATTCCTGAGAATAAATATCATACTGTGGATTGTCAAAATCTCACGATAGGATAATATTGTGATCACATCATTCCTAACTACTAGATACAGTGGTTGGAAAACTACAGATTCTCTGGAGTTGGCACAAAGAATGTTCTTCCAGTCAGGCTGTCTTGACTCAGACTCTCTGCAGACAACATATCAGAAGATCTCAGTATTTGGGCCATATTATTTTTTTATCAGGCACTGTAACAATGGGGTCTTTTTTATGTCTGTGTGTGTGAATGTGTGTGTGTATGTGTCCTTGGCATAATTGGGATCTCTCTCCAGTGTCTCTCTCTGCAGGGGCAGGCCATCTCGCCTGGCCTCCCCCTGCAGCAGCTCTGACGACAACACTCATCACCCAGCACCCAGCACACTGGCCTCCGGCACGCAAATGCAATACAAAGACTGAGTACTAGTGTGCATTTGTCTGAGTGTGCATTTGAAATGGGTGTGTATGGAAGAACTCAAAGAGCTATTTGTCTCGAAATGTGAAACGCTATCTTTATACAGCAAGTGAATTTATTAAGAAACTGAACTCTCAAAGAATGCATTGTTTCTGATCTATGGATACAGCCCTGGACGCACACAACAGGGAAATTAGGCCACTTTTGCATATTTATGAGCTGAACCTCACATAAATTTAGCTCTTACCTTACTTTGCTTGTTTCAGAAATGAAATATTAATGAATCTAAAAGGTTCCTAATTTGTGCACTGAGAAGTTTAGAACACAACGTTGTGTATTAATTCTGCAGAAAGGGTCCCCCCCTTATTTGCAAACATAAATATTACAGAAACAATAAGAAACATGAAAAACAAAAGTAGTATTTCAAAAGCACTGTACCACAAAATTGCTGGGAACCTTAGTTTTAACTCATTAAGACATTTATGTTTGACATTCACATATGTCTTAAGACCCCTTGGCTACGCATCAGAGTCTTGTCTCACCCTGTCAGGATTCTATTTCCCATAACCACCTGCAAACCATGCATTATCCCGCTTATTATCCAGCTACTAACTTAAGAACCAAACACGTTGGCAAAAAACAGGATTAAAACATTATTCTATTGTTCTAAAATGTATTTGTTATTGTTCACATTATGTTAAACACTTCCACTGATGGTTTAGTCCAAGATGAACGAGTCTCCTGGAGATTATAAATGTTATCTTTTATCCTCATTCAGCTCTCCTTCTTCTCTGAGCTCTGTGGTTCACACACCTCTAAAAATAATCAAGGCAAATGTCACAACTTTGAACCCTGCTGCTATCATCACTACCGCTCATGGTTTAAGTTTCTATTTAGCAACCTGCTCTGATGCCGTTGCTTGGATTGCTGGACGGTCCAATATGTTAATATCTGTGTTTTCTGGACTGCCAGATTAACATGCTAACCAACACTTATGGTTTTGCCGCATTGTTGACTAATATGATGCTAACGGTAGCTAACGGTTTTGCCTCACATTATGGTCTTTGGTGTCAACAAGCAGAAGCAAAGTGTGCCGGAACGCTTTTCCGTTGATTGATTTGACATGACGTGTGTGAGCTGCTTGTCTCTGGTGTTGCTAATGTTAGTGAAAGTTAATAACCGTTGTCAAGGGGTTTTAACCAATCAGAATCAGATATTTGAATACAATTTTTTCACAGTTTCTCTTCCTTTCCGAAAAAAGGGAGCACAGTCATACTGGGTGGTCTGTATAATGAACAGTTCCAAAGTCAGTGTGCCACATTATCAAACTAAGCTAAAATGTTTTTTAAAGGTTTGAATTTTAGGAGATCATGCTTGTTGTATGATGAACTAAAGGTTGGTTGAGCTCTTCATAGCCCTTTATATTGGTTTAGTGTATTTGGTTTAAAATTTCTTTGCTCTTTTGTCACTCCGAGTAGCTTTAAGTGTGCGTGTGTGTGTGTGTGTGTGTGTGTGTGTGTGTGTGTGTGTGTGTGTGTGTGTGTGTGTGTGTGTGTGTGTGTGTGTGTGTGTGTGTGTGTGTGTAAGTAGGTGAGTAGTAAATTTAGCGCTCAATAATTCTCAGCTGACAGCTTCTTGGAAACAAGCCTTTTGTCTTTCTGAGCCTATCGTCACTCTTATTGTTCCTGCCAACACGCTGAGACTGCTTATCAATCCAGCCTTTTAAGAAAAAAGTACAGTCTAAATTGATTGCAGATAAAACCCATCAGCTACTTTGTTTTTCCCTTTTTACGGCCTCAGAGGTGAACTGCAAACAAAACAACACCGTGTCTGAGGGCTAGGTTAGAGGCAAACAGATCAATAGTGCCTTGCGATGCGTGCAATGAATGTTCTATGGCTCTGAAATGATTGGGTGTCTGTACTGCTGAGTCACTAAATTTACTTCACACTGTTCGGCCCCTCACTTGTCTTGTTAGTACTGGGGTCTCAACATTTATTACTCGGCAGGAGCCTGTCTAAGAGAAGTGCTGGCTCTGTAAGAAAAGATGGAAAGTTTGTTACAATAATTCCGTTGTAAGTGATAACTTTTCAACACTCACAGGAAAGTTATGTCCTTACCCTGCTTCAGCCTCGGCTCTATCATCCGCTCCTTAAGATATTTGTACTGTCCAGCACTTTAGCTTCTTTAACATACCCTAAAACTAACTTCCATTTGGTTAAACTGGACTGCTCATACTGACTTGAGCTTGCAGGTTAGATACTTTATTCTCCACTCAGCTGTAGCACATTGACCAGCTTAAAAATCACCTGCATGTGTAATAGAAATATCAACAACGGTCTGTTTACACTGTTTGGCCCTAAACTCAATTTCATGCACTTTGACTCAGATACTTAAGAGCGCAGGGGGAAACCGTACAGTGTAAATGGAAACACCTTGTCACCACTTTGTGACTCAAGACTGTAAAGGCGCTCTCTGGCATAACATGAAGAAGTTGAGAAATGTTGAAGTGATGCGAATAGTCATTTAATGTGCAGTAGAACCAATCCAATCTCACCGCACAGCTGTTTTGTACTCCACTGAACAGCGTCATTGAGAGTAATACATCGTTGCTCGCAAAAACTTGTTCACCGATTAAAAACTCAATATATATCAAGATAGTCCCTCCAGCTCTTTCTTACATAGCTGTCAATCAAACACATATATGGTTCACCTACTGTATACAGGAGATGCATTTGTTAACTTCCTACAGTTTGGGAATCAAAACAGATGCATCTCCAATTGATCGAGCAATCTCCCCCCCTGATGCCCTCATGTCCAAACAAAACTCAGGTGTCCTTCCAGTGGAAAAAGCAGATAAAGTGCCCTCTGGCAGACCCAAAAAAGGCAAAAAAGTGCCCTCTGAATACCCCTCAAATGTGTAAAATGTAAGAAATTGCCCCCTGGATGCCCCCCAAATGTATCAAATAAAAAAAGTGCCCTCTGGATGCCCCAAATGTATGGAATGTTAAAAGCAGTGCCCTCTGACAGGCCCTAAAATGTATAAAAATGTATAAAAATGCTAAAAAAAAAAAGTGCCCTCTGGATGCCCTTTGAATGTGCAGAACATAAAAAAGTTCCCTTTGGTTGCCCCTCAAAAGTGCCCTCCTGATATCACTCCAGGGAGTTCAATGTAAAGAAAAGTGGCCTCTGGATGCCCTTGTAGTTAATTGTGGTATATTATGTTATGTTAATGATGTAATATCAATAATATTGATATAAATAAATAGTTTTGTGTTTCAACCAGAATGCAGCAAATTAAGTGTCAGATTTTAAAATGTTCTGATGGAGGACCCTTGCCCCTCAAACAACCTGAGTACGCTACTGAATATTACCAAAAAAATCAAAAATTACTTACACTGCAAAATCACCAAGTATATCTTTATTAAGTCATTCGGCGAGTTAACTTAACATGAGTGCAAAAAACAAATTTTAAAAAGGCCAATCTCACTGATAAAACACTGACTGTAGTTTATACCGCAGTAATACAAACCAAACCATCAGCTTTGGCCTGAGAACATCTCTAGTGTGAGTTTGTATAAATCAGGTCATTGCTAAAATAAAGCATGCCTGCTCAGCAAAGCTCTTGTTGCAATGCAAAAATATTCTCTTGAAGCATAAAATCCTTCCATGGAGGATGATTTCATACCTTGCCCAAAGCAGGGTTAAACCAGATTAACACATTAAATAGACTTTTCTTTGATGGGAGGCTGGCTATCTCTAATGAGAGAATCCTTTACTGTGGTATCAATCCATTAAAGAAAAAAAGAAAAAGAAAGAAAAAAAGCTATGCCCCATCCTTCTTGAGGATGCCTCTTGTGAGTTCAAGTTTCCAGCCCTATTTGGCCAAGATTTAGTTCTGTTCCGTTGGTAAGATGATTTAATATTGCATATTCAGTGATTCCAATCCCATCCAGAGCACATGTGGTGTGTGATTTTCCACCCCCTTCTCCAAGTATTAATTACAGCCCCAAATACCTGCTGGTTTTTGACACACTTGACAGTCCTCTGAGAATTTATTCCATCTGAATAATACCCAGTGTTTCAGAATTTATGCAGAAGTTTTGCATATAGAGAGTTACAATTCCCGTTGTTTGTTTTTTTATCCACTTATACTCAGTTTGACTTGTATAGGGGATGGAAGAAGATGTGCAATAGCCAGATGGATGTACTTCCCCCTAAGCGTCGCTCTCTTCAGGATCCTAACATCCTAACATATGTTGATGAAAAACAGAACACTTGTGAAGAAAATCTTCTCTCTCTGTAATTGTGTACCTCACATTTTTAATGTACATTGTAGTCTAAAACATGTCCCCAAAAATGGATTGAGAGAAGTTATTCTAAATTATTTAACTGGATAATTCAGAGATTTTGAAACAAGATAAAACATTTTTAAAGATTTGATGCTGAAATCTATAACTGCCTTTAGGTCATAGGATGCTGGAGCATATCCAAGGTCACATCAGGACATGGGTATTGGTTTCGGGGGGCAATGGTAGGGGGTCATAGCCAGGAGAGGGCAACTACCATGACATGGCTAAGTTCAGATACCAAAATGTATTAACTCTAGCCTAACTGAAAACAGATTTTTTTAGGGTAATCCGACAATTGACTCTATAATGTACAGTAAATTATATACACAGACATACATAAGTATCGTCAGCAAAGAGGATACAAAAATACATGTTTTAAAGATTAGATTTTAATTATTAACATAAATAAGAAACAGTAAGGGACTAAGGGTTGATCCTTGAGGTACTATACATTTATCTTACCATAGTTAGACCCCAAAGTATTCATTCCTAGCTTCTGAGTCACTAGAGTACAACCCCTCTGATACTACAGAGCTCAGGTTTTGTTTTTTGTTTTCATCAGAATACTGTTATTAATGGTGTCAAACGCTTTACACAGGTCAATGAAGACTCCAATAGTTAATTCGTTATTGTCAGTGACCTAGAAAAATGATCCATCAGTTGGACCAGAGCCATCACAGTAGGGTGTTGCTTTTTTGTTCCTTTTTCTAAATCTATATTTATGGAAGTAGAGAATGTTATGTTCAATTAATACTCTGTTAGTCTGTTGTTATACACTAGTTGTACAAGTACTTAAGCATGACATTGAAGAATATAAATGGTCTGTAGTTTGAAAAGACTGATACATCTTTAGATTTAAATTCTGGGATGACTTTGGCCCACTCAATTTGTAGGGGAAACCTGTCTGTTGCATGGAAACCTCTCCTTCAAATGTTAAATTGCTCTCTTTTTACATGCAAACATTTATTGAGAAGACTTGATCTGAGTCCATCATGACCAGCTCTTTTTCTTTCAGGTCCAGTCCTCTTAATCAGCTTGAAGATGAATTGCTTAGAGGGGGCTATGACATCATTTCAGCAAATCATTGAATATACTGGAAATTTCTTCAGGATAAAAATCTCAAACTCCTCTGGAGAGGTCCCAAGGCCTCCCTAGATCTACTAAGACATGTCAAACCAATGGATTGGTGGAGCATCGTAACAATGGCATAAAATAAATTAAAAATATGATTTTTAGCAGAACAGATATTGTATTTATAAGTTACACCTAGCCCAGATGCATGTTAAACCATTAAGACGTTGTGACTTTATGTCATGTACCTCTATGTTGGGCAGGCACTGGTTGTAATGTGTGTGTTAAATTATAAATGCTAAATGGCGCTAATTGCAACACACTGCATCTTTAATACTGTTACCCAATTCATTTCAGAACAGCCAACTTTCCCAATTCACCAAAGTCACATACTGGCTCCGTATTGATGGCTGAATAATTTACTCAAGTATGGCTTTCAGGTACTTCATCCATCACTGACAGTAATTCATGTGTCATAGAGTCTAGGGGGACGAGGTGTGAAGCAGAGATGCTGTGTGATGTGTTATGATGGCCAACTTATGCAGCCTGCAAAATAATACTGAGTGTTTGAGATGCAACAGTGGCTGTGAACCACATTTAGTTCAATATATAAAGGCAAATAAATAATGGGGCTAAAGTTTAGACCTGCAGTTAATTTAGTGGAAACTAGGGCTGTTACACTATTCTGGTATTGACGAAAACTGTCTTTTTGAAAAAATGAACTATTGATATTGGCCTTAAAATAAGCAATGAATTGGTTCATAGTTGGGGCAGCAGTGGCTCTTTATGCTATTTATGTTGCTATTCAACATAAAAAAGAGGAAAGACAAACAAGAAGCAGCAGAAGAAGACTTCCAGTAACCAGCTAGCTAGCCTTTACCCAAGTGTGTGGCTTTCACTGTAGTGCAAATCATGTCAGAGGAGCAGATAGTTGAAAGCAAGGTCCTCTAACCGCATCCAAAAAAAACATTCTTACTATCCAGTTAGGGAGTTTTGGGGGTTTTTTTAAGTTGCTGTCCCCGGGCTGGCAAAATGGATAAAACGCAACTAATTGGTTCACAGTTGGGGCAGCAGTGATTCTTTATGCTGGTTTGCATTCAACATACGTAAAACAAAAAAAAGAAGCAGCAACAGAAGAAGACTACTCAATAACCAGCTAGCTAGCTAGCCTCTACTGAATTTTTCTTAGAAAAGGATGTTGTTTTTTTTAGTTGCTGTCAGAAGGATACCGAAATGGATAAAACATAACTTTGTACATTGTTAGGAATAATTGATCAATCAAATTTTATTGATATAGCGTCTCAACAGAACAAATGTTAATTCAAGACACAATGGTTACATGGAAGTAAGTCAGTTGCGGTTATTAGTTTAGTTTATGAAGTAGTGTGTGACTTCACCCCTGAAAGCTCAAAGGTACCTGATCAGTTACAATCAAAATATTTAGAATTGAGCTACTGATAAAGTTGGTACAGATCAGTACCAAGGAACATGATTTGTAGTATCTATCACCTATTTCAATTAAGAATGTTCCTCCAGTTCAAATATGGCTTGTATCATATAAACCGAGTTAATGATACTGTACAGATAACACCAACATGGTTTCTTCACAGTGACTTCTCCTAATGTATGCTCAGGACCCTCTGTAACACACAAAGAAAACAATAGCATCCCACTGGGGGTAATTCAAAATAGGAGACCACTCTTTGCTTTGTGTTGATATTGTTATTCAGGTGCAGATGTGGGCAAGTGCAGCCATGGGGCCTGTGAATGATTTATTGGAGTGGAGCTCAGAGAGAGACGGCCTATAAGAATCTAATAAGACACCAGCACCTGGGAGGGCTTTATATCACCTTGGTGGGGGTGCAGGGCAAAACTAGGAAGTGGAGAGATGGGGGGTGAGCAGAGGTAGCTGGGGAGATAGAGGTAAAAGAGCAATGTGACAAGAGTGGGAGGCATGAAGACGACAAGGAAGAAGAATGGATGATGAGTGTGAGGAGAGAATGATATAGATAACATATAATGTCTAGGCTTTCCTTGTTGACGAAATAGTGAAGTCATTACAATATAGTAAAATTCTGTAGCGGTGCTTCAATCAGTAAGGAAGTTCCGCAACGTGGGGTTAAGACTTCTATCAGCGACAGAACCACACCACCAAGGCATCACTTTAACCGTCAAGTCCTTCTGACAGTTATTCCCAAATGACATGCATGCAGCATTAACACAGACTGACAGAGGAGCAAGCAAGGGAGTACAGATGAGAAGTGGATAGTAGGACAACTCTTACCTTACCTTACCTTACCTTACCTTACCTTGCACAAGCATTCGTTCATAAGTTTTTGTAGTTATTGAAAAACTCGGCTCAGTACCACAGGACTTCGACATATCACCAGCCCTGATTTCATCTATACAATCACCCCAATTGTAGCTAATGCTTATGTGCAACATTTTGATCCATCTATTTATCTATCTAATCAAAAAAGATCAGCCGATTAAAATAAAAAATCTAAAGTAGCCTCACTGTCAGAGAGAGAAAAAGAGTGAGAGAGTTTGATAGAAGGAGACTTCTCGTGTGTAGGAGTGAGAACAAGGGGAGTGTGGGGGGAAAGCGTGTCTCCATGATATAAAAACTTTTTTTGTCGTGACGCCTAATGTTACCTGACAGTTGTGTGGTCTATCAGTGAAGTGTGTTGACAACGCTGTTAACTCAAGTCTGCATTCAAAGTGACAAACACACACATAGATCTGTGTTATATACACTTGTCTGCTCCATGAATTGTCTGTTTCCTCACTGCTCTGGATTATTATAGACCATGAAGAACTCTCATCTCTCACCCACATCCAGGTGCTCAGTCTTCCATCATGTAGTTTGAATAAGAAGTTAATTGTCCCTGGCTGCCTAGGACACATACCTGTCCCCACTGCTAAAAGTATTTTGGCATGTAATGTATGTTCACATAGAACTGAAATATGAGTTCTAATGTTGTTTACGCCATACGCAAATAATATTACTTGCTTGCTTAATTCGTACGTATCCGAACGCCAGAATGTTTTATTAATAATAATAATAATACATTTTATTTTGGGCGCCTTTCAGATCACCCAAGGTCACCTTACAGATCCTAAACGCATACATCATTAAAACATCATAAAAACAAACAAACAAACAAAAAGTAATAAATAAAAACTAAAAGCTAGTGAAGTGCAGAGAGTCCAGTTAGAGTGAATATGCCGGTTTGAACAGGTGAGTTTTGAGTTGGGATTTGAATGATGTTATGGAGTCCGACTGTCTTATGTGTGGAGGGAGGGAGTTCCAGAGTCTGGGTGCTGAGCAGCTGAAGGCTCGGGCACTAGTGGTGCAACGGATCACCGTTGATCCGTGATCCGTACGGATGCCTCTCCACGGTTCGGCACGGACGTGGTCCGCGGATCGGTTGATGAAAAAAGTTGCGCGTGTTCACGTGATGACCGCATGTTCAATCCACACTCACTCGTCAAGCGCAGCGGTAGTCATGGCAAGTGAAGGAGCAGAGGAACTTGAAAAACCTCCTGCATCTTGTAAGTCACATGTATGGGAGCATTTTGGTTTCCCTGTGAAATACAGTGAATGCTGAATGTGATTAAGCCACGTTATGAAACTCTGTTGCGCACCCACTAGACCAGAGGCCGTCAATACGCGGGCCGCATCCGGCCGCCTATTTATGGCCCCCGAACTGTTATTCCTTCACTCTGTGTTTTGGTCGGGTCACTGCGTGTTTACCGGGACTTGTCTCCATGTCAGATACGCAGACAGGCTGTTCCTGGGTCACTTAGAGTCCACTGCTGCGAGTGCAATTTTTAACTTTCACTTTCGTTTCTGGAGCGGTTCGCATATTGGCACTTTGCCAGCTGTTGGACCCTAGAATGCACGAAAACGGTGTGTTCACAGTTTGCAGCTCAAAGAAAAGTGGACGGTGAAAATCAGCAAATGAAAGAAGAATGAGTGAAACTTTTGAAGTTCCTCTGGTCCTTCACTTGCCATGCCATGAAATACAGTGAATGAGGCAGGACTGGGTCCCCAGATATGGTGCTTTGCACAAGCTGTACATTTTGAGTTGAATCTTGTTTTTATTTAATGGGCAAAGTGTTTTACAAAATAAATGGAGGACAAAGTTATATTTGTCTTGTCTTCTTTTTTTTTTTTTTTTGCTAATCCGAAAAATGATCCGATCCGTGACTCAAAACCGTGAGTTTTTTGATCCGTTGCACCCCTATTGGGCACCCATGGTAATGAGGCGTGATGCTGGAATTGTTAATAGTCCAGCAGACGTTGAGCGGAGGGAGCGGGAGGGAGTGTATTCATGAAGGAGGTCGCGGAGGTAAGTGGGGGCCAGGTTGTGAAGAGCTTTGTTGGTGAGGAGAAGGTTTTTGTAGTGGATGCGGTGTTGGACAGGGAGCCAGTGAAGTTGGATGAGAACAGGAGTGATGTGGTCAGATGATTTGGTGCGGGTGATGATCCGGGCGGCCGAGTTCTGAATGATTTGCAGTCTGTTGATCAGTTTGGTGGGGAGTCCGGTGAGGAGGGCGTTACAGTAATCGATTCGGGAAGTGACAAATGAATGAACCAGGATTTCGGTGCTAGATTGGGACAGTGAGTGGCGAGGCTGGAGATTATTGCGGAGGTGGAAGAATGCAGTCCGGGTGATGTTTTGAATGTGTGGTGCGAATGAGAGAGTGCTGTCCAGAATGACGCCGAGGCTCTTCACTTGAGGGGAGAAGGGTACAGGGAATCCGTCGATGATGATGGGTGGGGCTGGGGTGTGTTGAGATCTGGTGAGGGTGGATTTGGAGCCGATGAGCAGGGCCTCGGTTTTATTCCCATTGTTTTGTATTGATTCGTGAGTTCAATCACGCAATTCTTGTGAGATGGGAGGTGTTCCCTTCAAACGCCACTCCAGTTTGTTGTTGCAAACAAGGCTGACCTTGACTACATTGAATAGTGAAGCCAGTTATGCTAATTGGGTAGTGCTAACTTGCGAGTACAACCAATAGCTGGAATCAAGTGACCGACAAAGGTTTTCACAATTTACCAGATTATCCGGTCTCCTCACTCACTTTACTGAAAGTGAGTTCATCTTTATTCCTGTTCCCTAGAAGCATAGGTAGTGTCACATAGGCTTGGGTTCTGAAAACCGGTTCTATTTTGGAACCGGCTCCAAATTTCTCAGATTTGTGGATTCAATAAGGAGCGTGCTTTTCGGTCCCGCTTTTCAGTTCCTAACAGCAACATAAATCTGTCAGGATTTAACCTCAGTAAGAATTTTGCAGTCCACAGAAAGTTTTTCTCATCTGCTAGGACCTGCTGTCTCTGCGTAAAATTACGTCACATTTGACCCAACATGTCAACAAAGTAGAGGATAATGGTGGACAGTAACAAACGATCCAGAGTTTGGCTAAAGGGACTATGATTGCTACAAATGGTACCGACACAGAGGAAGCATGTCTATTATGACACTTCAACATTGTGTTAATTGTAGAGACTGCTCTGACTTCGATGTGCTGTGGTCTCATGTTCATAAAAACGCAGTTGAAACGGAATCGCTAAGATTGAAACGGTACCAAACCCTACTGTCACAGAGATCAGGGAACACTCAGATATGATCAATTTGTCCTATATTTACCAGCTGAATTAACCCCTGTTGGTCCGTTTGCTCATACATCAACAGAGGATCTCCATGGTGATTGGCTATTGCGGCACAAATAATAAGCTGACGATCAGTTTTTTTCATCTTTCGCAGAGAAGCAAATGAAGCGAGTAGAGAGTTGGAAGTTTCACGTATTCGTCTGTCACTCACTACGATCTTAAAAGTGTTGCGGTGTAGGCCATTAGGTCATTTACTTGTTTTGTAACATGTAGGTATGTTTTAGGCATGTTAAATCTGAAATAAAAATACCTATGTCTCCTTGTATTAGCTCGTCGACCTGTTACTGACATCCATCCATCCATTATCTTGACCGTTTATCCCGTTAGGGGTCACGGGGGGCTGGAGCCTATCCCAGCTGGCTACGGCCGGAAGGCAGGGTACACCCTGGACAGGTCGCCAACCTATCACAGGGCCAACACCGAGAGACAGACAACCATTCACGCACACACTCACACCTACGGGCAATTTAGAGTGATCAATCAACCTGGTGAGCATGTTTTTCGACTGTGGGAGGAAGCCGGAGTACCGGAGAGAACCCACGCATGCACGGGGAGAACATGCAAACTCCACACAGAAAGGCACCTGCCGGGCCCGGGATTTGAACCACGACCCTTCTAGCTGTGAGGCAACAGCGCTACCCACTGCACCACCATGCAGCCCCATTACTGACATAATGCGCACATATAGATATTCGAATGGTTCAAACCTATGGATTTTTTTTTGAGGGAATATTCAAACGTCATTTTGGAGCAATTTTGACAGCCCTATTAAGAAATAAGTAAATAGAAGATAAAACATCACTTAAAAAAGCAATTAAATGAGTAGTTGGAAAACTAAATTGAAGAGTTAACGATATAATATTAAAGTCGATATAAAGTGACATTAAAATGATACATTTTATGAAGTTATAAAAAAAAAAACTACATAAAAGCCAGATTAGATAGATGAGTCTTTAATTGACTCTAACAGAGGAATTCAACAATGTACCAGGACACACAACTGAATCACCCTGGTCAGCAAACACCCACATAGTACAACTAGCTACTGTAACATCATGACATTTTGAAAGTCTGCTTTTGATCAACCTTAATCCAGTCTGACTTCTAGTGCCAGTACATGTTGTACAACCTTCATAGCTCCAGTATCAACAGTATCACCTAAACCTTCATTAAGACCTGAAGACCACAGAGAACATACTCACACAAACCAACACCAAAATGACTTCTAACCTCCACCTACAGCGGTCCATGGTGAGGAGCCTTCTACACAGAGCTCGACATTTTATCAGTAATGAGGATGATAAAGGAGAGTTCAACAGGTCATTGGGAAACTCAGAGTCAATAGGTTCAAAGAGAGGACAATATGAATATCAGCCATGACAGAGATCAGGAGAGACATTGCTGTCTTGACAGGGTCATCCATTTGGGAAGCACCCATAAGGGAAAGGATGAGTGGTGAATTAAAGTGACTTGCAAATGCTTTAGGTTAGACTGAGGAGGGAGGAGGTGAGTCATCATGTGAAAGACAGGATGCTACGAGCTGGGCATATTGAATCTAACAGAGGAGAGAATACATTTGTATAAAATGATGGTTCATGAACTAACCTTTACAGAAATGAAACAGGTTAACATTTAAGACTGTTTCAGCTTGTCCGTGTGAGGATTTGCTGCTCTTCTTTGTTCAATATCATCTTTATCAGGCGACATTTTGAAAACATTTCCTTGACAGTGAGAAGTTGGAACACAATTCGGCGTGGTACTTCTTACCTTCATATGAAAAAAAAAACAATTTTATCCAGTGGTATCCATCATCTTATCTCCCTACAGGATAGTAAAAAAACACATTTACAAAAAGGTTGAACAAGTCTTTAACAATGCATTAGATGACAAATGTCAACTTTTGGAATGGATATAGAAAACTGGAGCTTTTCTGGTGCTGCTGGAGCATAGGCTGTATAATTAATAGACGTAGTGTCCATGATGTCACCCATCTGTTTCTGAAGCGCTGTTTCAAAAGCCGATTGTTGGCAGGAGCCATATTGGAATTGCTGAACTCAACCAGACTTTGTCCACGCCTGTGCAAGGTAAAGAGGCGGGCTTTGAGCCTCCTATCCAGACTACACTCATTCTTTGTACCAGGCTGTAAACGTTTTTATTTCTGCTTTAAAGATCAGCTCTTTTTGAATTTGTGTGTGTGTGGTTTCCAGTACTTCCGGAGCCAGACTCAAGCGGACACTTCGAGAAACTGCGGTTTAACACTTCTGTATTGGCTTCGATTTTCTCGGCTGAAAGTTTCCGCTTTGTACGAACACATATACAAAAAGGCTGAACAAGTCATTACATGAATGATAAATGTCAACTTTTGGAATGGATGTACATAAACTGTTGCTTCTCTGGTGCTCCTGGAGCGTACGAACACATCAGTGCTCATCAGAGAGACAGGAAAGAGGAAGGTGGATCCATATTAATTATTCCAGATTGTTTCCTCTTTGCCACTAAGTGGGCTTGTGGAAAAAAAAGAAAAAAAGGCGATTTGATTCTTTTCAGTTGCCACTTGTGAGTTTCTCTTTAGAAACATTGATTCTGTGCTTAACGACATCAAGGACTTCAACAACATGGCCATCGCTGAAGGGTCCCTACAGCAAGCTTTAATAGACAGATTCATAGCCGTATGTCACATACTGAAGACATGATTACACTCATTTCATGCATGGATGTGACAAAACTCCCACTCCCTCTTTGGCAGGTTACATCTGTACTGTCAGGAGTAATGACTCAATGTACACTGGCTGGTAGAAACACATGTACCACAGCATATTAAGTCTAAAACAAGCTCCAGTAACAGTCCTGTGTGGGAGTAGCTGAATGTGGATGCCAATATTTGCAGTTCTATTAGCACATCGACATACAGTTTTCATCACAGCTGCTCCTCCTGCACATTCCTCATATTGTCTTATGGTAGCAAGGCAGGAGATATGTGACAGACTGACATTAATGTCAGAATCATTCAACCCAAATGACTGAACACTACAATGAACAGACATGCCTCCCGGGGAAATTTTCAACCCACTGTGTTTGAAATTTACATGTTTTGAAATCATGAATCTGGCCTTGCAGACAAACACAGTTTTTTGGGATTTTGCTTTTGTAGCTTAACACAGCACATTAAGTCAAAGGTTCAAAACCCAGCCCATATGGATGAGGAACACAAGCCACATCACGCTTGTAGTCATGCATCAAATTCAGACTTAATCTTATACCAAGCAGACTCACCATGATTTGAATACAAGAATTTGAGTATGGAATCATTAATGAGATTGAATAATCTGCTGAATATTACTTAAACATGTCATTTGTGTCAAATGGCACATGCAGTTCTTCTATTGTAAGCTCTCCAAACATGAGGAAGCCTGGGCTCTTCAGATCCAGCAGTCATAAATGAGACTATTATGACTGTTTGTGATGAGCTGAGTGTCCTGCTTTAGATGGCAAATGCAGTCTAATCAGCATTGCCATGGTTACCTCATAGCAACTGGGACTCTGCTTGAGAAAGACAGTGGTATAAATAATTTGATGTTGCTTATCTTAAGGTCGATAAATATTTCAGATTAGTCTTACTGTCTTCATGGGATTTGACAAGCTGTTGAGGGGAATTGATGCTATTTTGGACTGGAGGTGCCAATAGCTGTTCCCATATATATATATACATATTGACATGAAGCTGTCAGAAAGAGATGGAAAATTCCCTGATGCATAAATAACACAATTGTGGTACTCCAGAAAATCATTGGCAGCTAAATTAAATTCAAAAATCTATTATTGTAAGCAGTTTGTATCCTCTTGCTGCCTCTTGCACAGAAAGGCAGGAAATACAGTTTGATGTATCCTAACTCCAGTAGCCAGAATGAGCTGCAATCAGTGATGATAATGTACGTATTTTTCATTTAGAATTTTCCTAATTGTGGTAGGGTGAAATGTTAAATACATTTAAGGTGTCATGTCTAATTTAACAAACTAAATATTAATCTATGAATGTCTGTTCCTCCGTCCAAAAATGCAGTTTGTGAAACTTTGCTGCACTGTGTGCCATGATAACTTGAAAACTTACGTACGCAGTCCTGGTGTGGAATTTGAGCTTACCCTCGGCCTACGTACAGATTGATAGATGCCGATCTTTGCGTGTAAATGATCGTACACCCAGTTTTTGTTCGTAAGTGCCAAGGTGAGCACTAATCCTGCTAATCAATCATTTTAGCTGATGGCAGTATTTTTCTTGAAGGTGCAATAATCATGGAAATGGAAGTGTCAAAGAAATGACAGAGAAGCATAGACTGTATAAAAAAATCATTCGGTGACGTCACCCGTTCCTGAAGCCTTGTTTTGAAGCCAATAATCAGCAGGTGCCATATTGGAAATGCTGAACACAACCTAACTTCATCCGAGCTGGTGTGAGGTAAAGAGGCGGACCTTTAGCTTTTTCGCTAACAGCTACAGCATGCTATACCTGTCAATCAAATCAGCCACTTCCTTATTTGGGCAAAACTCAGAACTTTAATATCTTCGAAAATACCAAGTCATAAAAAATGTATCCCCGGTACAGTATGTGCCAACAGATAAATTAGCTTCTCAGCCCTAAACTGTTTTTATTAACTAGGCTGTAACATGTTTATTTATGCTGCAAGGATTGTCTTTTTTGAATTGGTGTGTATGTGGTCTCTGGTGTTTCTGCAGCCAGCCTCAAGCGGATGCTCGATCAACTGCAGTTTTTAGCATTTCCCTATAGGCTTCATATTTTAAGACCAGGGTTTGCCGCCTGTAGAGAAGCTGAAAAACAAATCTTAGAACATCAGGGTTTCCGCTGTCTTGCTTTGATTACAGGAACCAGGTTTCTTGAGGGATTGAGGGCAAAAAGTTGTTTAATTTTCTCCTCATTTTGGATGAACCATTTATACAGAATCAAAATGTAGTATATAATTTGCACAACTGCTTTTCATTTAAACAATGAAGTGAGTAATCATACTGTAAAGCCTTGACGCAGAGGTTATTTAAAAGCGTGGTTATTTTTGTATTAAGACTACAAAGGCACACAAAGTCACGGCAGTTGATGGAGGGGGAAATGAGTGGTGATTGGACGCAGCCCAAAAAAGACCACAATTGCTGTTAGTTCATCCCGCCCTCCACTGGACCACGCAGAAGAGGTGGAAACACTTGAAACTGAAGAGTTAGTCGCTTCACATGCTGCTACACAAACTAACACTTCAAAGTGGTCACAGTGCTGTTAGGATGAAATAGCTCAATATCTACATAAGAAGCCATTCTTGAAGCAGAGGTGAACTACCTAAATAAGAAGCACCTCATCTGTTTTTTGATTTGGAGACTCTACCACACTTTGTGTTTGTGTGTATGTGTGTTAAAAGGTTGCAGGAAGTTCTCTTGGCATCTGTGTGTGTTTTTCCTGATTATCTGTGTTTACGTGTTCAGCATCAGTGAAGCCTGGAGGATAGCTGTCAGCTAATCAGGCCTCTGCTCTGCTCATAAACCCTGGAATAAGCCCTAATTAGTGTTTTAGCCCTTGTTTGAGTAATGTTTTGTTTTGTGTGTGTGTGTGTCTCTGTGTGTGTGTGTCTGAATAAGTTGTCTGTTTTGTTAATAGAAATATGCATGTATTTTATTTTATGTTGTTTCTTTCTACACATTTTTATGTACCACCATTTTATTTGATGTCATTATGCATTAATGTTGGTCTCTATAATGAGTTAAAACTAAAATATTTGCTTCTGATACTGCCTTGAAGGATAACTCCAATTATTCAAAATCCAGTTTCAGTACTGCCGTACTTCTTTAAGGTATCTACAAATACAGAGACATTATGAGAGAGAGCAAAAGAGTATTTAATTGGAAGAAAAACCAGAGCAAGTTTGCCCGAATAACCTAAACCCAGTAATAAGTGTAACTCTGATGTCTTTAGTAATTCCCCACAACACCGAAAAACTGAGTTCACACAACCACACGTACCGCAGGTGAAGGATGAAGCAGCAGTGAGCGTGTCTACAAACCATGAGGGACAGCTTGGGTAATGTTCTGTTAACCTCAGGTTTGTATTCCTGGTGTTTGTTCACAGACATTTATTTATGTTACTCGAGGGAAACATAGTTCAACTTTATCTGGCAGCGCCTCACCTTCACCTGCTGTGAGAAGGTTGACATCCCGCTGTTTTCAAGCAGCTCAACTCTCTCTGGGGGGAAAATCCCCTCTGGTCAAACATGCTTGATATTTGCATTGAATATTGAGCAGATTAGCTAAACAAGCTAGCCCTAAAGTTAACAGCCAACCTTAATTCATCTGAACGCCCCTGAGTGTGGAATGAGCCTTCAGAATAAAGATGAAAGATTTTCACTGAAAAAGTTTGACTACCTTCAACATAAGAATAAGTAATAGAAAGATTAAAGATTACTGCAGTGAAACAAGATGAGAAGGCAGAAACTGTATTTTTTTTATTTGACTGTCTGTAAAGTGAACTTTGATATCCAAAAGACTCCACCCCATCAGAAGCTTCAAAGCAGCATCATGAATTTCCTCTGTGTGTATACTATAGAGGAATCAATCTGCTTTTCTTTTCTCTCAGCCCTTTCTTTTGTCGTCAGATTAATGTGCTACAATTTCCTTGTCTCTAAAGCTTTGTCTGTAGTGTTCTTTAAAAAAGGCTGTGCTGAGTCGACAGCCTGTGAAATCCTGGCTCCTTGTACAGATTTAGTGTTCCACTGAAGCATCTGAATCCGTTTGTTAGAAACACGCTTAGTGTTATATCTGCCTCTGGAGCCACAGGCTCTTTTAAATTATACTGCAAAGACAACTATTGGTACTTAAATTCATCAAACACAGCAAAAGAAGAAAAAAGAGCAGTGTTATCTAAAATAACCTCTGGATGTTCTTGTCTTTGAGTATCACATGCAAATGATGGAATGTAATGTTTGTAGATGAACTTGTTTTAGAAAACTTTAAAAGAGGGATATTTCAAACCCTTTTTGATATCTCTAAAAAGTCTAAGTGGGCTGTGTTAGGCCTCGTCATTTAACCTGACTGAGGCAGAACAAGACACACTGAAATTAAAATATAATATTGTGACAATTTTTATACATTTTCATACAAACCTTTCAAGTTTGTGGTTTCCAACATCCTTCCTGGTGCCATCAATGTTGTTTAAATTAGAAGCTGTGATTGATTATTGGCCCCCATTGCGTAGAGTAGTGCACTTAACCACTTTATTACACTGGAATAACACTGGAATAACAGGTTTTAGCGTATTTAGCTTTAAGTGAAGACAAGTTCATTAAACCAAGCTTATCTGAAGTTTTTAGTTCTGTAACCGACAAATTAATTCTGATATCTATCAGAAAGGGCGACAAAAAACAGCACAAACAAAAAGTTCCTCGCAGGACCTTTAAGTAGCAATAACTTCCTCATGTCTCCTTTCTGTGTATTATTTAGCTCTTTCAAGGTGTAACTTGACCAATGACATTTCAGCCTCCTAAAAATAATTTGTATGACATGGCACAGAGTAGTGCACTTTACCACTTTATTACACTGTAATAACATTGTAATACCATTTTCTAGCCTATTTAGCTTTAAGGCAAGACAAGTGGATTAACCCAAGCTTATCTGAAGTTTTAAGTTCTGTAACAGACAGAAATTAACTCTGGTGCCTCTCTATGAGCTAAAAAGGCAAACAAGACCATTAGCGTAAACATTGATCCAGTCTCTGCAGATATTTTTTGATGCCTGTTACTGCTGTCTCTAAGGTGGCATCAGAAAAGCTAGTTACAACACGCAAATAGGAAGAGTCATGCAAGCCATCTCAATCTTCACCGAAAATATTCTTAATTTGTTATTTTCTAAACTAAACACAAGCTTTAAGAATGGATGAGCACTCAGTGAAAAAACCCACCCCACTACACCCTCTAGTGATAAGTTTAGTAGCCAACAACATGGTTCCCCATGTCCTCCAAAAGCCCAAGATAGATGGTACAGATGGACAGGGAGAGCCAGCACATCACTGGGGTTATCAAGTTGGTACCTCCCTTCACTGATGTTTCATTTAGCTAGGCCCACAGCACCTTAAAGAGGCTAAACAGTTAGCTCTGGTGTGTCGGAGCGACCCCCTTCAATGTCAGCTCCCACTGTCCAACATATCCACTAGCACAGAGGTTCCCAAACTTTTCAGTTCGTGACCCCAAAATATAGGTGCCAAAGACCCGCTACCCCAACTGTCCTCCAAAGTGATTAAATGTTGCTTCACTTCATTTAGCTGGTCTGCAGAAAAATTTGACTAAATGCACGATGCTGTGTTTCCCATGCTTTTGTGAATTAACTGTTTAACCTCAGGAGTCATACGGCAACAAAGAAAGTCAGAAAACTAATGAAAAAAAGGTTTATTTCAACCAAACTTCTATTTTTGTCAATATTTTTTCAATAATGGGTAATATATGCACTTCTGGACTACTTAAAAAGAAAAAATATATTCCTGAAGTCATCTCGCGACCCCCCATTAGTGTCTAAAAGTTTAAAAGTTTCTGTGAGGAGTTTTTGACTGGTTATGATGAAGACTAAAATTCACAGTGATGCCTCTAAGCAAACAAGATCATTAACAACAAGACTGACAACCTCTGTTTTTCTATTTTTAATGCCTGTGAGGGAAGAGGTGTCACCTACTCCCGCAGCCTTGTGAGGGAGTGGGCGTCAGACAAGACTGCTGAAGAAACAGCCATTTCTCCACAGTAGATATTCATAGTGTTACATTTACCAAAGGGCCACAAAAAGTTCCTCACAGGACCTTGAAGTAGCAATAACTTCCTCCTTTCAGTCTAGTATTTTCTCTCTTTCAAGGTATAACTTGACCAATGACATTTCAGCCTCCTAAAAATCATTTCTATGACAAAACAGTCCAGCATGCTCGTCCACAGTGCTCCTGAGGTGTTGTGGGTGCTGTCTAGAAAAAGTGGCTGTTAAATTGAGAGTGGAAAGGCTGACGCTCTGACTTATTGCCACCTCTAAACAAACTGCTATTACGTTACGAAAAACTGCCTGTGCTGTATTGATGTGTGCTGACAGAGTGGAACCTGAGTTCACGGATTGGCTTTTGAGGGTGTCGGTGCCTGTTAGTGTGTGCTTGTCATTTTCACTTTCTGGTTGCATGGTTTCCTGCCTCTCCTGCTATCTGGATAACTGCTTTTATGCCATAAAAGTGTGATTTGCTTCGTGAAAGGCTTTGCAACACACATACACACGCACTCACACACTCTCACACACAAAATGGGACTCTCTCAGTGCCTCTGTCAGTGCAATAATGTGCCTTCACTGATGAGATGGCAAGAGAGTTAGAAAGAGAAAGAAGAGAGAGATCAAAAGAGGAAGTGGAGGGAAGTGCTGGGATAGACATTTGGGAAAGTTCTGAGAGAATGCTCTAATCTGAAGGTGCTTTTGAGGACTGCGGTGTTAAAAGTGGAACAGTGGCATAGAAAAAAACATGAAGGAAAAAAACAACCATGATTACTGTAATTTATGTAAGAATATACCAGCTGTTTTCTCATCCTTTATCTAAAAATGTGATCTCATGCACATGCTCAAAAAACGCAACTGAATTAATACGAGCAAAGTCAACATCAAAGTTTACTGGTGATGCAAACACTTCCAAAAAGAGTGTCAAGTTTTGATTCGTCAGACCACAGGATGGTTTTCCACTTCACCTCAGTCCATCTGAAATAGGCTTGGGCTTAAAGAAGTAGTCAGCGCTTCATGATCATATTAGCATACAGTTTCCTTTTTGCATGGTGCAGTTTTAAAATTGTTCACAACCAGTGTTTTTCGGAAGTAATTTTGAGCTCATGCGGGGACTTCCACTACAAAGTCATGACTGTTGGGCCCAAAGATCACAGCTACCCAGTATTGTTTTATGATTCTCTGGATCTTGTAATGATATTAAGTACTGTAGTTGATGAAATCACCATTTCTTTTCCCAATTTCACACTGGGGAACATTATTTTGAAATTGTTTAACTATTTGCTCATGCAGTCTCGCACAAACGGGTTGAATCTCTTCCCATCTTTACTTCTGAGATACTCAGCCTCTCTGGAATGCCTTTTTAAAACCAAGTCAGCTACCTAATTCACCTCATTAGTTGGGAGATGTTCACACAGGTGTTTTTGTTACACAGCATTACACAACTCTTTCAGTGTTTTGTTTGGTGCTTATCAACATTTTACAAAGCGTCCATACTTTTTTGGATTTGGGGTTGAATTAAGGAAATACCTTTTTACCATAGACTGTATAAAAAATGTATGTAGTATCCGTGACGTCACCCATCTGTTCCTGAGTGCTGTTTTGAAGCCAATTGTCAGCGGGTGCCATATTGGAAATGCTGAACACAGCCAAACTTTGTCCAAGCTAGTTTTAGGTAAAGAGGCGGGCCTTTAGCCTTTTCGAAAATAACTCTAGGGTGCCCACCTGTCAATCAAGTCAGCCATGTCCTTATTCAGGCAAAACTCATCAGTTTAATATCTTCGAAAATACAGAGTCATAAAAAAATTCCCCGCCTGTACAGTGTGTGCTGATAGAGAAACTAGCTAGATCTAAACCGTTTTTTGAACCAGGCTGTAAACATGTTTATTATTGCTCTAAAGATCGTCTTTTTTAATTGGTGTGTATGTGGTTTCTGGTGTTTCTGCAGCCAGCCTCAAGTGGACACTCTAGAGCTGCAGTTTTTAGCACTTCTGCATGGGCTTGATATTTTAAGACCGAAGGTTGCCGCTTGCTTTTTACACCAACTAATACTTTCTGTTCACAAAAGTCAACTGCAGTAATCGAACACAAACTTCTCAAACACTGAAATGAAAATGTAATATTCTGAGTTTGTCTGTCGGCTGTCTTCTTTTGAAGAAATTGAAAACATCACGCCTCTCTGGTACTTTTGCTCTGTCTTTAGAACCCTTTCTGCTGCAGCACTTGTACCAGGAGAACCCATCATTATCCTGTTGCGTGCTGCTTGAATTCAGACTATTGAAACTGAGATTTGTAAAGGCTTTTCTTACCACCTTATATAAGTATAACAAAAGTAAATGATATTTTTTGTGGCAGAGCAGTGAGGATCTTATATCATGACTGGTTCAGAGGAGGAAGGTTGTGCCAATATCCCCTCTGTAAACATCTTTTCAGACTGATTGCTGGGGCACTTGATAGCTGACCATATATCTTTGTGACATTAAATCCACAATCCACAGCTTTGATACAAACAAAACAACTAGCTCTGATTCTAACCAATCTTATAGCACGTGTTACTCCCAAAACATAAAGCCCGACTGGACATGTTTTGAGTGTTTTGTCACCAAAATCGACCTTTAATTCTGTTAAAAAGCCAAAATGAAACGTGGGTGTAAAGACTGTTGAAGTGTTTTTGACTGTTCCAAGTGGGGTAAAATGTTGCAGTGTAATGAGTCATTAAAGTACAAGCACTTCATTTGAATGGTCTTATTTTGTAAAATGAGAAAAGAAGAAAGAAGAAGCTTTGAATTATGAAGTGGGATTGGGAGTTTTAGACTTGGCTGCTGTTTCTCCCCTCCAAAATCCCACAATGCTTCAAACAGAAATAGTTGAAGGATATGTTGAGGGCTAAATTAGCTATGTAGAGAGATGGTTAGCAGGTTTCATCCCATTGACATGTTATCAGAACCACTTTGTCAGACACTTTTTTACAAACAAGAATCACTATCTGAAACATACAGAGGATTCAAACTTCAATGCAAAACTCTGTAACAATAATGACGATTATGCTGTTCTCTTTCAGTGCCTGGCTGTGTGGGAGTCATTTCTTCTTTCTCAGAGACCAGAGCCAAAGGAAGAGAGAGATATGGAGGATGCTGCTTGAAGGGTGGAGATGATTGCAACATGGAGATGCCTCCTCTTTCCTAACATAAAGTACACCCCCTTTTGTCTTTTCAACACAGCCAAATATAGACTTCAAATAAATGCAAATATGCATCATGTGCAAAACAACATGCTATTTTTTGCTGTATTTCTCACTCTTTCTTCTTTTTGTCTGGCCAAAGTAATGAATAACATTCCAGCGATGACTTTGCTTCACTAAAACCCACCCTGTGATCCAAATGCCCACATATCATTGTTTTCATGCCGCTGTGTGCATTGCCAAAAATTATACAGGGACTCCTTGTGATTTTTCTCTCTCCATGGTTCTTGGATAACATTTAGTCTTTTTTGCTGCATTTTTCAAAATGCTGTGGACCTACAGTATCGTAACCAAGACAACAAATCTGAAGGTACCTGTTGGCTTTCCATTCAGTGAGGCAGCCAGTGTGAATGAAAGGAATGCCAATGTATTTCAGGGTTAGTCATCGTGACTTGGTTTTCAACCAGTCAGGACACATTATCTGTTAGTGTTATTTGTTCTGACTGGATTTTGGAAAAATGGACACAGTGTTCAGAAAAAGTAGACGACTTCTTTGAGTTTAAACCATGACACTATAATCCCAACATTTACCAAAAACAACACCATTTCAGACATAACCACTATTTTTTCCCCCTTAAACCTCAACCAAATGCTTCCTTGGAGCTCAGGTACTGACACAGGTCCAGGGAAATGCCTCTATGGCGAAATACTGAAAGGTCATTCTTATACTTGGTGAATAATAGTTAAGAATAATAATCTTGGCTCTCGCTTACAGGCTTTTTCCATTGATATTTGATTGGAAGTTCTAAAAAAGCAATTGATGGTCGTTGGTTTCTTCGTTGCCATCCTTTTCCTTCCTGTGACCACAAAAAAGTTCAAAGACCTTCTTTGTGAAAGGCTATAGTCAAAGATGTCTTGAAACAAAATATAAGCCTAACACAGATGGAAATAAAGGAATAGCAGCTTCCCACATGTCCTATTTAAAGTGTTGTAGTATGGGGAAAGCAAAAACAACCAGCTTAGACGACACCTAGAAATTCTAGCGTCTTTGATTTTTTGCCTTTATTCTTTTCACAACTTTACAACATATTTCTTGACGATAGCCAACAAACAAAGAGAGAGGAGAAAGGAATTCATATTGTTTCAGTGAACTTGGAAAGAACAACATAGGAACAGGAATATATAACAAATGAATCCAGTCTGGGGCTGTGATGGCAGCAGTACACTTCCTCATAAAGCCATGGTAGCATAGAGATACATTTCATGTCAGCGCTGTTAATGACTAGATTCAATCATGAATTTGCAAACTTGTGACTGAAAGCCTTGTCAGGTCTTGTGTGTCAAGAATGTTCTTATTTTATCACTGGCCTTGACCGATTTACTCTGACTGTTCACCAAAAAAAGAAAAAAGAACCTTTCATTAAAAAGAATCCTAAGAAATGCATTCAGTATCACACTAAGATGACTACATCCAATGAAATGAATAACACACAACACTATTGATCTCCTCTCAGTGTGCAGAAAGACCTTAAATGCCTTAAGAATTTTGTCTGTTATTTTTTTTGCCAATGGAGATTTCAAGTTTACATCTGTAATGTCTTTGTAACAGAATTCTTAATAATCTTTTATACTGATGTAACCTTTTCTCTCATCGTTGCTTTTATCAGTTTTGACTATTTAAAAAGAAAGTCTGAATAAACTCATTTTGAGATTTTGACATAACAATAAAGATGGATCTCACACTTAACTGCTTTGTTGTCAGTGTGTAGGCTGTGTAGGCTGTGTAGGCTCAAAAAGCAGAATTGATGTGAAAAGAGAATTGTTTAAGGTTCGGCTTGGACTCAGTGACTCACAAACATCAGCTTGAAGAAAGTGCTTTTTGTTCTCTGTTCATCCACTGCAAGCATAAAGTGTATTTTACAGAGTTATGGCATCTTACAAAGTTCTGCAAGTTTTCAGGGCTAAAGCACCACAGTCAACACAGTTTCAGTTTTGTTTTCTGTATTTACAGCATATTGATCGAAACATGCGGTTTCTGTAGCACACATAATAATCAGCGCTCCAGGGTCACACTAGAAAAATCTTGCTTGTCTTTAAAATGGTTTAAGCTTCAGAAACAAGTCATTCTGCTTGAAGTTTGCTGTACACACAAACTCAGGGTTCATGCTATCTGGTTTCAGCAGCAAAGGAGTTTCTCAGATTGATGAAGCTCCAGGTTCAATGATGTCAGACTTAGGTGCCGTGTCCATTGTCACTGTTTTTTGCACTTGGAGCGCCCAAGACCTCAATTTCAGAGCGCTTCTCACCTGTGTTTACTGTTGCTAGGTTACGAAAGTAATCCCGCAGCAGTTCCTTTTTCCTAAGTAGTGACTGTAAGGTCTTTGAAGAAGACTTTGATTTTTAATAAATGAACGAAACATCCCTACCTTAGGCAAGACGCTTAACTCCAAAACTTATCCAAGTGTTGTGCCATTTGTGTGAGAATGGGATTGGTCAAAAAATGATGGGCTTTACAAAGCAGCCATAAGTGCTATATAAACTCTGTATAAACACATCCATTTACCATTTACATGATTCACAGTATAGGATGTTGCTGACTCAAATAAATCACAGAACCAGGCTACTCTAAAGAGATGGCTCTCAGACTACTATCCTTCTACTAACATATTTTGGAGAACCATACTTAATGAAATAATACTGTAATGAAATTAGCATCAAAACCTCAGTAATCTTCTATGATATGCAGATTTCCAAACTACTATCCGTCATCCTTCCATGATGTTTCATGAAACCAGGCCAAAATATTTTTCTGAAAATCCTAATGGAAAAACATCCAACACCAAAAACCAGAACCTCGTCTGCTGAGGTAACCAGCAACAGAATGTTCAAAGGGTGTTTGGAGACCTCATTATTTCTAAAATGCTTGGTATGGCCTTCTGCTAAACCCTTGTAGCAAGTCAGTTTTACTGGATGTGTTAAGAATATGTGACTGCCTGTGACACTACAGCCTGCAACATTGATTCAGTCTGAAAGACTTCTACAGCTTTGCAGTGAGCAAGAAAAAAAAAACACATTGTCTATTCCTCTCTGCCTGCATGGTGAGAGCAACTGTGCATCTGTACATGTTAGCACTAAGTAGGTTATCCTACACACTTAATCACATTAAATATTAAAGCAGGTCCTTTAAATAAAGCAGCGCCTTTAAAATTAGGCCCTCCGCAAGCACATTTTTTCAAGTGCTGAGGGGAATAAAAGCGAGGGCACAGCAGATGTGGAGAGGGGGAAGGAGAGAACATGTGTTTTACATGTACGCACAGCAGAGCTCTGCATGGATGTTAGGGTGCTTAGAAGTGCTGTGCTATCTGTTCACTGAGCGCTTCATGGAGGGAGGCGTTATTAGAACATTACAACATGTTTCCATGTTTAAACGCTTGTAAAGCTTCTCTTTGACGTGTATTGAAATGTAGCCCAGTGATATCCTATATATGTTTCATATCAATTAATCACATTAAAAGACCCAAAGCACCAATCAGTGCCTTTGTGCTATGGTTGTTGGAAAATGTGACATACCAAACCCTTTTCTTTTTAAGCAGTCAGACTTTATTTGTAAAGCACTTTTCATACAGGAATATTGTAACACAAAAAGCAGTACATAAAAATAACAATGGTAGTAATAAAATAGAATGAATTAAAAACACACAAAAAAAAGACACCCCACCCACCACAATCCCACACCTCAATCCATATACAAGGTTAAAAAAAGAAAGAAAAAAGAAGTTGCTGACAAACTGAGGAAATGCTATCATGACATTTTAATTAGGAAACACTGAAGGTGAAATAAGATGATTAAAAATCAAGAATGTAATTCAAAATCACCAAAATAAAATAAACTTATAAGATGATAAAACACCAAAAGATTAAACCAGTAAAATAAACTAAGATGCCACACTAAAATTAAAAACAGCAAAGTAAAACTGAATAAAATATGAAATGCTGAGAGGTAATTCATAAAACTCACTGGAATAAGATGATAAAATCAAATTAATAACTACCTAAATATTTAGATAATCCATAATAAATTAATAAATAAATAGCAAAGTTGAATAATGAACAGATAGAATAAGACTCAGTTTAAGATGCATTTTGTAGAAGTTAGATTTGGTGGAAAAATGGATATAATATTTAGAACTATGTTACAATCTGTGTATAATCACCTATGTAAAACTGTAGTTCTTTTTTTATAAACTTATAATAAGTATGTATTTTTAAATATGACGCGGGTCCCCTGCCATCACGAACCGCCAGAAGCAGTTTGGACTGCGGCCGTTTCATCTGAAGACCGACACATGACAGGTTTTACAGAGACATGATGCTTTTTCATCTGAGGTCTGATGCCTCAGTCTGAGACCTAAGGATGTCCTAATAGTTTAAGACTAATAGTTTAGTCTTTTGTGTGATGTTAACAGGATGTTGGATAACTAATTGCCATTTTCGGGAGAGCTATGGTCCTCCACGGCCACCGTCGGTGACGCAAAGAGTTGGGAACAGAGGGGTTCATTCTAGAATCGGACCACTAGATGTCGCTGATAGTCCTATTTCTACCATAGACTGTATTATATATGAACGTAGTATCCGTGACGTCACCCATCTGTTCCTGAGCGCTGTTTTGAAGCCAATCGGCGGCGGCAGCCATATTGGAAATGCGGAACTCAACCAGGCAGAGTGTGACGTAAAGAGGCGGAGTTTGAGCTTCCTAGCCAACAGCTATGTGTTCCCGACCGGGAGTCAAGTCAGTCATGTCCTTATTTGGGCAAAAACTCGTAATCTTAATATCTTCTAAACCATCATGTTAGAAAAAAATTCACCCCCAATACAGTGTGTGCCGATAGAGAAATTAGCTATATAGAGCCAAGACGTTTTTTGAACCAGGCTGTAAACCCATTCATGTCTATGTTGTTTTCGGTGTTTCTGAAGCCAGCATCAAGCGGATTCTCGATGAATTACAGTTTATAACACTTCCACATGGGCCTCTTAGTTTGAGACCGGAGGTTGCCGCTTGATTTCTACACACTGCACCTTTACAAGCAAGACTAAAAAGGTAAGTCTTTTTGACTCATAGACCCCTCCCACCCACCCCTTTTTTAAACTCTATAACATTTTCAGATTTAAAAGCCTTGCCTCTATTTATTTTATTCCTGGGACATCTTCAAGTTGAATGCCTGCATCTAAGATTTTCAAGAAAAGTCCTTGTAGCTTTGACCACCACCGTCCATTCCAGCTACTTTTTTTAAGTGAAACTAACAAAACACATCTTACTCTTACATTTATATTTCAATCAGGAGTGACTTCATTATGAACAAATAATATATATTTGACAAATTTGGAAAAAATGTACCAAGTCTTAAAGCTAGGGTTGGTAGTCTTGGAAAACCAGCATGAATTTGAATGTAGCATTTACTCATGACTCCGTCTAACCCCTCCCCTCCTCCCTCGGAGCTCCTCCAAAACGACGCCCCCCCGCTCACATGCACGAGCGCCGCTGATTCTCGACCATATGATCATGACTGATTCAAAACCGGTCCTCACCAAAACATTATCATAGTGAAAGTTAAAAACACAAACAATCATGGCTGCTGTTAGTACTCACAACTATCATTCTAGCATTATCCAGTTGTACCGGTGACACGATATCAGGAGAAAAGTTCTAACACATATAATACTGTAACAGCTCTACTGTTTGTTAAACGTGTTCAGTGTAGATGCTCTTAATTCCTACAGTGTTGACGGTCAGTGAAGGCATCAGGAGAGGTGTAGAGTGTGCGAGTGGGAGAGAGGAGAGACAAGAGGAGAAGTTCTTCATTCATTCAAACATTGATTGTTGCTTTGTTGGTTGGCGTGATCACGGCCGACAGTGACCGGTTATTAAAGCTCAACGTGTTCACGAATCGGCTCGTCATCACTACAGCGTCCGGACGGACGCTACAATAAATATATATTTTCTGTAGGACTTACTGAACGTCATTAATTATTCTGCTTGTTGGTGAGAGCTTTTTAAACTCTGATCCGGACTACAGTCCTGAGCAAAGCACCTCATCAGGTCAGAGGGGACAGGCCCGAGGACGAGCGAGAGGGGCAGTAAATAGAGTCAGGGGAAGTAGAGGCAGGAGACGGGGACTCGGAGGAGTGCACGCCGGGGAAATGTACGCGCAGGAGGAGGGCAGAACGGCTGGACGGGATTTGATTGGTTTAAAATTTGGGGAGCCAAAAAACGGAGATTGGTTGGTGTTTTCCCAGGTTTACTCCGGCTGTAGATAGCATTTTTTTTCCCACTCTTTTTTAGGAACACATTATGTATTGATTGCCATCAGGACATAAAGATCATTTTAACCAGTATGGCAAAAAGTGTATCTAAATCTGATTACCAACCCCAGCTTTAAGCTATAAGACTCTGTTACGGTCGCCCAAGCAACAATGATACAAAGGCTCAAAGTGGCGACGGCAACATAAAAAAAGGGATGCCACACAAAAATGTCAATTGATCCCCAAGCTTTATTTCAAGTAGAAAGGAAAAATAAAACCACCAGAAATCTCCTGCCCAAACTAACACAACAAACGAACATAAACTCCAACAAACTAGACATGTTTGAGACAACCAAAAACCTGCTTGGGACAACAAAAAGAGACAAAGGGAAAACAGCCCAAACCCTTCCTCCTGCATGTGCCGTTCAGTGTCAGAGATCGCCCAGCTCACTCAGCCACTCTTTTATTACCTCCATCCTACCTGAGCTCTAATAGCACCCAGGTGCACAGCCAGCAGAGGGAGGTTTGGCCAGAGAGACAGGAGAGAGAGGGAATCCTGAGGAGCCGTACATAACAGACTTCATTGTGACGTCTTAATGTAGCCTATTTGAAAAGGTAGCAAGGCCGGGAACTTTATAAGCTACCTCCTTTGTATAGTGATTGAGGGATTCAAGATGAGCTGAGGAGATGGAGTTGGACAGTGATGAGATGAGTTGGATTTGACTAGAGTGGATGAGTGGAACAGAGGAGAACAGATTTCAGTTTTTGGCAGCAGCACAATGATTGGTACGTGGGAGTTGAGACTAAATCTGGTTGGGTATTTGAACGAGCTAACGCCCATAATTGGCTGATAACTGGAACAGGAAGAGAAAGAGAGGGAGAAAGATAGGTTAATGTATGATAATTTATGAATTAATGAGTATAAAACAGTTCATTTATTTCTGATCTGTAACATTTATTCATCAGCATGTATCATTTTAACACACTTTCATATTCCCTTAAACCAGTACGTGGGTGTAACTCTGACATCAGTATTCCTGTAGGCAATCTAAAAGTGCTTTTATTTTGAAATACTGGCAGGGGGCAAGATATGCCCACAGTAAAATCATCTGAGTACAGGGTTGGGGTTTATTCATTGTGTTGTGTGATATTCAGTGAATCGTTACATCATCTGGTAAAATGCCTGATATTCTACAGTTATACACGTGCATTTTATCTATGAAACATGATTCCTCTGTAAGGAGGAGTGTGTAATAAGAGGAGTATCTTCACTTCTCATGCTGCCACCTGATGCAACACAGTGTCAAGATGGTACACCTTTGAAGCTGCCTAATGGCTCTACACTGCGTAGGATTACATAATACTGTAAGTCACTGCAATGAGCGAAACCCAGCTGAAGTGTAAGGACTAGATTACTTCATAATGTATGAGAACTGATATATAATTTGTGATAATGTGATAATGATGCTGCATCCAGAAAACCTGACTGACAAATGTTTCTTGATGGGGGTTCAGGTTTTCACAGATTTGGTTCCTGTTTGAGAATTCTCCTCATCAAGGACACCACGGAACACAAAAATGGACCGTACTTGTGCATAACATACTTCGAGTCTCTCAACTACTCAAAGCACTTTTAGACTTCATATCACATTCTCCCATTCACACACTGATGGCAGAGGTTATGTAGAGTGCTCAAACTGGTCCCATTCACACACATTCACATCACTCTGGTGCCGCCACTCGGGAGCAAATGGGGTTCAGCATGTTGCCCAAGGACACTTTGACATGTGGAGTTTGGAAACTGTGACTGAACCACCAAGTCTTTGATTGAGAGATGGCTGATTCCACCACTCTCAGTCACTACTCAGTTCATTGTTCTCGTAAGGGTTAATGTTTGGGTCTGGATTTTGTCTCACCCTGTCAGGATTCTATTTCCCATAACCACCTGCTAATCATACATTATCCCACTTATTACCAGGCTACAAACTTAAGATACAGCATGTTGGAAAAAAACCTTGATTGAAAGACTATTTTATTTAAGTATACAGCTGTTTTTTTTAAGTTCCAGTGATTCCATGGCAGTTAGCGTTCCATGGCGAAGGATTGTCACATGCCATGATGTCCTTGAGCAAAACACTAAACCCCAAATGAGCTAATGCTGGATAGTCACTACAATAGTGAATCGAAACTGTAGCCTACAGTCGGCTTAGATCTGTTCCAAGGCAGAAGCCTATATGCACATAGCCTGACATGCACCACCTCCAACTATGCTTTGGTCCACTGGACAGCATCGCATTTCCTGAATTCACAAAATATCTGGAATCGCTGCACATTGACCGTACATGGGCCATATATTCCATCTCCAATGTCTCCTCTCTATCCTTCTTGTAATAATTGCTGTATAATCAACTGAAATATTTATCAGCTCGAAATCAACATGACATGCTCAGAGTCACCATAGCTACCTGTGGACAAGCAAACAGAAGTGAATGCAATGATGCACAAGTATATAGGGCTTACGTCTACATTGGCCACTACAGTGTAGAGTCAACATAGCAGTATAAACCAGGATTATGAATTTGGGTGAATGTGATGAGTCATGTAAAAGTGCTCTGAGTAGTGGGAAAAAGGAAATGCGCCATAAGTACAAGTCCATTTACCATTCCAGATAGGTCTTGCTTTTTGTTAGACTTGTGTGAAGGCTGTAACCCAGTCCCACTTGTGACTTCCTGTGGTTCATTTTAATTGAACACTTAAACAGGTTCTAGACTTGCATGTGGTGACCCGTAGATTTCCAGCTGTAATCGTAGTACGAGGACTCATTTGTTGCAATTATTGCAGTATTAAAACATTCCACAACAGCTCATTTCATTACAACTTTTACTGCAAGCATTACATTACATGTTGTTCAATCTCCATAATTAAGCCCACAAAATAACAAAAAATGAAATCACCAAATAACAGAGCATCTGGCCTCTCTAATGGCTTACACGTTTAAACAGTTGTTACTGCACTCTGTAGGACACTCCCTCATTGGACCAAAAGCTGAATAATGTATCGTCTTCATTAAAATGCTGGTTCTGTTTTAACTTACAACACGGCTAGTACGCCTCTGCCTTGCTTCGTGTCTTGTAGTCTTTGGGCAGCATGTTTGGAGCGGCATCATCTTTGGTGGAGAGAGGATTCATTATTCACTACATAAGGAAAAGCTATTCATGGCTACAATAATGGCCTGGCAGAGAATTAATGTTCTATGAACTAAAGCCAAGAAAGCTGGTACTATATGACATGCTCAGTGGGATTGAGTCAATTCAAAATGGCAGCAGTGAGGGGCCTCTTGAGGCCCTGCAGGCATGGTAAGCTGTGTGTGTAAATTCACGACACACACTCCCATTATTAATGTATTTAACCATACATGCCCTACTTCTTTCTCTGTCTTCTGCCAATAAGAACAAAGCATATGGAGTGTGTTTTATTTTGTTAAGTTTATTTCAGTCTTCCCAGAGATGCTGTTCTTATTTCTATGAATAAAGATGATCCTTTTTAGACAAGTATGGATGTTGTATCAAAAAGAATGATGTCTACAAAACTACATTTTAATATATAATCATGTTAAGTGTTCAAAAGATGTTGTTATAGATGACTCTAGTGCAGTTGGTCCCAAGCTTTTCTGTCATGCCCTACACCCACTGACGAAGTGATGACTAAAAGAGCCATATACGCATATCCCAGTAATAATTCAATGCACCTCTCTTTCAGTCATTTAAATGTGCAAATGAAAAAAAGTGTTGTCTTATCCCCATCTATCAAACCACTTTTCGTAATTTAAATAGAATTTGTAACTTTTTTGCTAATAGCAGTAGCTTACATTTTATCAACCACATTTTGTCACATTGTCAGATTCATTCATCAGTCAGTACAAAATGACAACAGTGGAGGAGTCTTCAGAGCTGGCCCAGGGTAAGAAAGTGGGTCCTTGGGGGGAGGGCTTAAAGAGGCAGTTCTGAAATTAAGCTTTTCAGAAGCTACAAATCATGTAGACTAAATAGACAGTATAAAGTCAGACAATGAGCATAATTCACCCTCAACCAAGGCCAATTTACAAGCCAGATCTGCCTTTTTAGTCCCGATGGAATAACTAGGGATACCTACTGGAGATAATTCAAGCAACATTACTTTTGTTAAAGTTTCCTTCCTGAACTGAACCCTGCCAATGGTGTCCCTACTTTATCCCCAATGTCACCAGCATTCTTGTTTGAGTAAGTTTTGGTTCATTATCTAAGACTGTTGTTTTGTGTCATGTGCCAGCTGCTTGTTGTTGTTTGTGTGTCTCATTACTCAGCTAACTCAGTACTAGTGGCACTAAAGAGCGAGAGAGGGAATATTCAGGAGCATGCAGACTCATTTAAACTTCTTTTTAGATTACATTTTTAAAAAGTAGCTGCTTAAATTTGTTATGAATAAACATGACACTTATAGGGACATAATAATGTTTCAAGTTTGTTTTAAACAAAAGACAGGTGCCTGTATAAACACTGACACAGAATTTGCTTGCTGTAATCCTCCTAATTCCTTTTTGTTAATTAAATATCTCTTAATGCTCTCAGGGATAAAATCCTCAGTCCTTGTTTTTATGCAAAGATATGTTCAAAGGCTTATCTGAGGTTAATGTGAGGCTCTGGTTTAATCAAGTGAAGCATGTATCTACTAAAGTTTCACTGCTCTCAGTACAGAATGCTTCTTGCATGTTTACTGAGACAACGCTGCACAATAAACCTTCAGTAGAGAGGAAACAAAAAGCTGGGAATTTTAACTTCATTCGAAGCAGACAGTATACCTGGAAGATATCAACCAAAACTTGTACATTTGTTTTGGGAAATAAAGTGAAATTGTTGAAGTTTAGTACAATTTATTTGGGTCAGTGAAAGCTGTCAACTTCTCTGTAGACTAAGCAAGTGTCTGGACAAGTGAACCAAGTATGTCAATATAAAAGTAAAGGAGTCCTGTACTCAAAGTCAAATTGGTTTTGGTCCCTCAGCTAATTTCTAACTCTCAAAGAAGCATTTGGTAATGTGGGTTAGCATGCTAAATTGTAAGTTTCAATGTATTTTTTCATAAAAGAGAGAAAGCAGAGATTTGACACTCATGCTAATGCTAATATGTCAACTTATGATCCCAAGTATGTGCCAACCTCCTTATACAAATTAGACTGTTTCATCGTGTTGCTAACTCATAGTCATTTTTCATGACATGAGGCTCTGTTTACCTCACCACTTACTATGATCTGAATCACAAATTCCTTCTTGAGCTCTTTGTGAGCTCAAATGACTTGTTTTTCCCTACCCCAGCAGTCCAGACTAAGTTTCCTTTGGAAGACACTGAACCTCGGTTTGCTCCTGGTGGCATAGCCAGTGGAGTGTACCATTACGTATTGCATCCCATACTGGAAGAAGCTGTTGTCCCTTAAGTGGATTCATTGGTCATCAGGTGGTCATCCTCCTTTGTTGGTGTTTTCTTGATAAGGCATCACCAAGCAGGGGCTCAAATGTGGCAGCTGGAATCCCTGGTGCCAAAATCCATGGTGTGCATAAGTTCTAGGAGAGAGAGGTATCCTCTTTGCTTTCTTTCAGCACTGCTGCTAGTTGCAGACAGATTTAGATATGTCTCAGAGCATATTTTTCTTGTGTAAATCTGTTTGTGCAGCCAGTCAGTAAGTGCTGGATGGTTGCTGGTGTTTGAAGCTACGTAGCTATGCCTCCTTTCATGTACAAAAGCTTTATCTAAGCTGTGGTCTTCTGCTCTTTTTCTGTTTTCTGAAGGTTCTGACTTCTCATTCTTCGTGTCTTTATTAGGGCCAGCCCTCTCTTCTGAGCAGATGATACTCTGTGCCTTGTGCGTCCACTTGTGCATTGCTCTTCAAGTCTGCATTTGGTGCAACATAGCTCCATAAAAGAGCAAAAGGTAAATCCTCCTCATCCTGTGCAGAAATGGATAAAGAAACGGGTCTTCAATGACAAGTTCAGCTTCAAAGTCCTGCTAGCTGCTTCTCTCCACAAGACCAAGGTTTTTCTTTTATTTATTGTTGATGTGAACTGAGTCTTCAACTGAGTACAAATACTATCCCTTCCACCTCGCCAAAGTTTTCCAGGCTTCTTTATTACAAACTTTCCAGCGTGGCCTTATTTTCTTCATGTGAGGTGAGACACTATAATCATCAATCAATCAGACTTAATTTGTAAAGCACTTTTCATACAATAATATTGTATCTTGGGAGTGATGGGAAACTTGGGAGTGATGGCTTTCAAGATGGCGGCACATGTAGTGGCAGTGGCTCAGAGCTTTCTCAATCTGTTTGAACTGCTGCCATCAGGCAGAAGATACAGATGCATGAAAAAAAGGACAAACAGACTGAAAAACAGTTTCTACCCCACAGCCATCAATGTACTGAATGCTGCTAAAACATTAATTCATCCATACCTTGATATCTTGCCCAAAGGGAATTGTGCAATAACTGTTGAATGTAGATGTATGTGTGTGTGTGTGGGGGGGGGGGACACTTAAATTTAAATTGCACTTAAATTTGTTACCAGTTACAATGACAATAAAGATAGTCTATTATTTTCAAACACAAAGTGCTGTACTTACAGAAATACAAAAAAGGACCCCATACCCCCGACCCAATCACAAAAATGTTTGATTAATTTACAATGATGTAATTAATCACAATTTAAAAAATTACTTGCTTAACATCCTGTATTTAGACATAACAATTAAAAATATGTTTTCCAGTTATTAGTAACATATATTACATTCACTTTCTTTTTAACTAGCCAACACGATTCACTGCAATATCTCAATACATTTTTTAAATACAAAATAACTGTTACTATCATTTTATGCCTTAACAGATTTTTTCTACAACAGTAACAAAATACAACAAACCGAGAAAGATGGAGGCTCTAACAGAGTCAATTCATCTTGTAAGTCTCTTTCATGTTCATATGTTCATCGTCTGATCTCGTTCCATCACTGTGTAATAAATCTGAAGAATAGCTCTTTCGATAAATCAAACTAAATGTGATTAGTTTAATAATTATCATTATGCATAAGCACTGAACTCAATACAGCTGCCCTCAGGGACGATGGAATTAATGGAAGGAACATTATATAATCCCTGCGTCGCCATGTTGTCCTTCTCTGAACTTCAGAATCTGTTCTTAAAAATGAATCACCACATTTTCCTGCAATATCTCATCCAGTGAACATTCATGGCCCGGCCTGCTCTTTCTATTTCTGACATCATGTGAGCACTGCGTCCCACGCAGTGAGCCCCAAGGCTGGCAGTGATGCAGACTCACAGTCAATGTGACATAATACAAGTTAATGACCCCAGCCCACTCCTTGTGCTGCACAGGCACCACTGCTTCACCATGTTATTGTCTTGTTTTGATTTCATCAGCCTGCTCTGACCCTGTTCATGATGAACACTGTTTATGTGATAGTGGAATTTGCTGTGTGGAGTCTGTCCCATCAGTTACTTGCAATGAACCTTCAGTTCTTGGCTTGAGCTGTGGTGTAATTCAGACAAAATCCTACATTCACTTTTTATTTTCCTCTTTCTTTGCTCTGTGGGAACCCCTTCTCTGACATCTCAGCCTTATAAAAGACTCATAAGCATGTGTAAACTGCGTGTTTATTATTGCTAACTTTCATTTAGATCAATTTGCAGCAGGATTACTGTGCAGTGACTTGTCAGCCATGGCGCTATGGGGGCTAAAAGGCTCTAATGAGAATCTGAGCACTAGAGAGGCAAATTTGTCATTCCTCTACATGATAATTTTGGACAACATACAGCTCGGTTTGAGCAGCTATAATTCAGATGTATAAGAAAAGCTAAATAACTGCAGCAAAGTACACCTACCACACTTAAAATAAAATACACATCCCTCAGAAAGGATCACATTTTTTCATGAAGATAGAGCAGTTCATTCAAAGCAATGTGCCAATCTCAAGTCTTTGTTTTAGAGATGTGATTGGTCCAAAGAAGGGTAAGAGAAATAAAAGAAAATACACTAATAATCAATCATCAATCAATGTTTATTTGTATAGCCCCAAATCACAACACACTTTTACAAACATAGAAGATCTAGACCATAATCTATGTTAAATTATTAACAAAGACCCAACATCAAGACAGGATAAGACTCAGTCTTATCTCACCTTAAAGCTAGGGTTGGTAGTCTCGAAAAACCAGCATGAATTTGAATGTAGCTTTTCCTCATGACTCCGTCTAACCCCTCCCCTCCTCCCTCGGAGCTCCTCCAAAACGACGCCCCCCCGCTCACATGCACGAGCGCCGCGGATTCTCGACCATATGATCGTGACTGATTCAAATCGGTCCTCACCAAAACATTATCATAGTGAAAGTTAAAAACACAAACAAACATGGATGCTGTTAGTACTCACAACTATTATGCTAGTATTATCCAGTTGTACCAGTGACATGATATCAGGAGAAAAGTTATAACACATATAATACTGTAACAGCTCTACTGTTTGTTAAACGTGTTCAGTGTAGATGTTCTTAATTCCTACAGTGTTGACGGTCAGTGAAGGCATCAGGAGAGGTGTAGAGTGTGCGAGTGGGAGAGAGGAGAGGAGAAGTTCTTCATTCATTCAAACATTGATTGTTGTTTTGATGGTTGGCGTGATCACGGCCGACAGTGACCGGTTATTAAAGCTCAACGTGTTCACCAATCGGCTCGTCATCACTACAGCGTCTGGACGGACGCTACAATAAATATATATTTTCTATAGGACTTACTGAACGTCATTAATTATTCTGCTTGTTGATGAGAGCTTTTTAGACTCTGATCCGGACTACAGTCCTGAGCAAAGCACCTCATCAGGTCAGAGGGGACAGGCCCGAGGACGAGCGAGAGGGGCAGTAAATAGAGTCAGGGGAAGTAGAGGCAGGAGACGGGGACTCAGAGGAGTGCACGCCGGGGAAATGTACGCGCAGGAGAAGGGCAGAACGGCTGGGCGGGATTTGATTGGTTCAAAATTTGGGGACCCAAAAAACGGTGATTGGTTGGTGTTTTCCCAGGTTTACTCTGGCTGTAGATAGCAGTTTTTTTCACTCTTTTTTAGGAACACATCATGTATTGATTGCCATCAGGACATAAAGATCATTTTAACCAGTATGACAAAAAGTGTATCTAAATCTGATTACCAACCCGAGCGTTAATACAAAATGAGTAGAGCACTTTGCAGTATTTAGCTAGTCACAGTGGCAAGGACAAACATACTTTTAACAGGCAGAAACCTCAAGCAGACCAAGACTCATGTTAGACAGCCATCTGCCTCGACCAATTGGGTTAGAAAGAGGGATAGAGGAGATTAAGAGAGAGAGAGAGAGAGAGAGAGAGAGAGAGAGAGAGAGAGAGAGAGAGAGAGAGAGAGAGAGCGAGAGAGAGAGAGAGAGAGAGAGGTGATAGTGATGAGGTGGACAGTAGAAGTTGTTGCCACTGGAGTCTGGCATGTCTGTAGCAGCTGGAGTCTAGAGCGTCCACAGCTGCAGGCCGTTTATGGCAGTAATTCAGAGGAACCTACAAGACGAGGGAGCTCAAGGACTCCAGAAAGGTCTATGGTTAGTAACTTTGATGGGACAGGAAGAATTAAAGTAAGTAATTGGGGTAAAATTGACTTTAGCTTTTTTCTCTGTCCAATGTTCATTGTCTCCCTTTTTGCAGTTACTGTTATCCTGCATTTCCTGCACTCTGGAGTGTCCATAAACATCCCTTTTTTTTAACCTCGCTTTCATCTGTACATCCGACATGATTTGCGCTGAGGTAGAAGCCACACACTGTAGTACTAGAGTCTTCCTGATGCTTCTTCTTCATCTGTCCTCCAGCATAAATAACTACTACCACCCCTTACTATGAGCCAATTAGTAACACAGTATTGCTGTATTCTTGTTTTTAGCACAATGTTAACATTTCGTCATTTTAAAAAGGCTGCTATCGTCAATACTGGTTACCGCGACAGCCCTGCAATCTATAAAGGTACTGCTGCTTGTGGTTTCAGAGCACATCTTGCGACTATATGCAAAACTATTTTTAACTCTAGGGCATTCCTGTTCGTCTTTCTGTTAAGAGGAATCACTGGTGAGCCCTGGAAGTGTAGTTAGGAGTATTTCCCATCAAAGAAAATGTGTTGGGGTTTTTTTTCTCCAGGCCACACAAGGCTAACCACAACCTCACACAACCATACATAGCAAACAAACTCAAGAACAATATCTTTTCTCATCTCACTCTATGAATAAAAGCCAAGGATTTTTCTTTTTTTTTAAGTGTTGAAGAATTATTTTTTACTTTCTTTTTTTTTATTTTGACACTAGGTTAACCAAAGCTATAGAGATTGATTTAACATTTCAATAAAAGGCGACAAATTCCCCATGTTGTTAGCCCACTTAAACTGTCATAAAGCATGTTTATCCTCAACCATGGGACAATCCTCAACAACGAAAATCAAGTCATATTCCTCGGAAATTCCCTGTGCACGATTCATGTTTATTCAAGGCTTGTTTTCATTTAATTCACTGACAGAAATGAACAATAGAAGCTTTAAAAAGACTTTGCTGGCTGTGTAAGTGTCTTCAGTTAATGCCACTGAATGTATTGTCAACACTTGTCTGCGTCGTCTGAAAAGAGAGGCTTTTGATAAAAATACTTCATTCTCTATGTATGGCAACACAATCTTGCTCTCATCATCTGACAGGAACGACATAACATTTGCCTCATTAAAAGCATTCCCACAGGGTTGATTGTCAGTCATTTCCACCTGTTACATTAAGCCTGAGCCCCTGTAGACGCTTCTTTCAGTATAATTGACAGTGAAGGGGACCTAGCCTATAGTAATGGGAATGCACACTTCTAAACCCCAATTCCCTACATACCTGTCAATCCTCCCACTATCCCTCTCTGCCTCATTCTCTCTCTTCTCATTCTTAGGGAGAAAAGGGGATGAAAGCTGCAAATCTGGTAGGAGCCTGAGTGTCTCAGGAGGTAGATTACTGACACGGCAGTAAGTAATCAAACTCCCATTCAGCCTGGCAGCCTTTCATTCATGCACACTGTGGCAGGGATGTGAGAGAGCCGCCTTGGCTCTGGTGAAAGGGAAGAACACAGCACTGCTGGTGTGTGCTAGACGGAAGGATGCGGAGGTAAAGATAGAAGAGACAGAAATATAAATATGATTACCCCTTACAGTGAAGAGGAACCCCACAAAGTCATATGCAAATTCATGTGATGAAAGAATTCTGCTGAGAAGAACAGCGCTGAGATGTTTTGTTCTTCTGCAAGTGTGATTGTAATGATATAGCTATATTGTGCATGTTTAAAAATATTAACTTTACCAGGTGTTAACATCTGAAGTGTATAAAAGAATATTAGAAAAACAGGCTGTCCTTATTTTTTCTCTGTGTTCACATGTGTTTTGGTCCATGTCCAGCCCCTGCAGGACATTGTGTATTTGTACAACGGGTGTGAATGCTGCCACGGGGCTAAATGATGGTAATAGATTCAGAGACCTTCCATTATGTTAGTGGGGAGGACAGGCAAGACAACAGCGCCCTGCACTTGCTGAGCAGCCTGCTGTGTGACAGACACAGCTGCTGCTATGTCTGGGTTAATTTTGTTGATGTCAGAAGAATCAAATGGACAAAATGTTCTACCAACATTATATCTGACAGTCCTTTTTTTAAACTTGGGGATATGTGTTCCAACTACTGGCCAGATTTTGATGAACCTTATTTAGACTGATCATGGTCTCCATGAGGTGCATTATTTGATGACCATTTGACCTTTCGTCTAACTTTGACTGGAGTTGAAAATATACATTAACTGCCATTAATCCACATTTGCGATTAGCGGCCCCTGCAGCGACATTTTGTGGTTGTCATGAGTTGTTTTTGTTTCTCCTTGTTTGGTATCTTGGTTATTTCCTGTGTTCATTTGTTGTCTTTTGCCTTGTGTTTCATCTCTTGTTTCCTTGTATTTATCCTCTATGTTGGTTATCCTTGTATCCTCCTTGTTGTTTATTAGTGTTCTATGTCTCCTTTGTGTATTTTCACTTGTGTTTCTTAGTCAAGTCTATTGTGTTTCCTGTTTTATTTTGTAGTTCTTGCCCCTTGTGTGTCTGGTTTAGTTTTACTTCCTGCCCTTGTGTTTCCCTCCATTTTTGATTGCACCCTGATTAGTTTCACCTGTGTCTCGTCACTTGTGTTAGATTACCTAATGTGTATTTAGTCTCTGTGTTTCCTTCCTTGGTTGTCAGTCAATTGTAAGTCTTACCTGTGAGTACTCCAGTGTTTCTCCTGTGGATTTTCTTCTGTATTTTGATTGACGTATATTTTCGTTTAACTCATGTTTTTGTGTATTTAACTTTTATTTTAGTCTGCATTTTGGGTTCTTCCATTCATTTGTTTTCATCAACCCCTGTCATGTGCCTCTAGTCCCAAGAGGTGTTTAATAAGCTGACAATAAAATAAAAACAATTAATGGTATCTGGGGTATAAATGCTTCATATTTAGAAAATTTAGGCCAAGTCTTCATGTTTCAAAAAAAATTTAGAATCTTGTAGCTGGACTGCATATGAAATAGGAAAAAAAAAATCTTAATGACACTTAATATATTTTCTCTGTTGCGTTCTTTGCTTAAGCTCAATGAAATGATTGAGAAATTTGTGTCCAAATACACACTGTATGGTGATTTTCACAAATGTTTTAAAATAGATGTATCATTTTTTGGTATATTGTGTAGTTTATAATATTTTTTGGATACATTTTTGTCACATCATAGTTAATTGGCTGGTTACTGTTTTGTAGCATCATGGTCGGTGGAGCACCAAAACTAAAAACAAGGGGAGAAAAAAGAGCAACAAAATTATTTGACTGATCAGGGCATCTCCCTGTGAGCCAGGATTTTTGAAATTAGAAACACCAGATGGTTCGAGTTTGTAGAGATTTCTAATCCTGTGCCAGCATTCGTCTTCCTTTTGGCACCCAAGCTGTTTCATAGAAACATGGCAGTCAAAATAAAGCTGAATCTCCAGGGCATTTACAGCAGGTACAGTGAGGGCTCCTCAGCTTGATTTGTTGTCCCGATAAATCAGGACTGTTATTGGAAATGGTAGATTAAGAAATGCACCATTGTTTAGTTTGGTAATCTGTATACCACTGATGTGGTTTGGGTTACAGTAAGTTAAGAGGCTGCCTGTGTGATAAGTGTTCAGTTGTTAGCTATATTGCCTCTGTGAAATAAACAAGCAATTGCTGTTGCTAATAACCTAGAAATTGCTATTATCTCTATGCGGTTGCTTTTTTTTTACTCACTCCTAAAAGTAAAATGCCTTGGGGTCTTTAGAGGCTGTTAAAGGAATTCTTGCAGATGTAGCACACTAGGTTAAAAAAAGAAGAACATAAGAGAGGCTTAGGGGAAGTGGGTGAATTAGCAGAGTAAATTACAAACAGAAAATAACTGCTGAAATGCTGTGAGAAATCTAAGGGGGATATTACTTGGAAGTACTTCCACGGGTATCAAGTGTACTGTAAAAGAGATAAGATAGAATAACCTTGTTGTTTCTATACAAGTAAAACTCCCTATTGACTGAACACTCATGTGGCTTTAAAAAATGAACACATTTTCACTTGCTTGTCTCTCGAACTGTAGATGGTGTAAATGCTTTTCTTTTTACAGTAACACACCTCAGGCTGGGAGTCTGAAGCGCCCACAGTGTCTGACAGGAGGCTGAGCACAGTCATCCATCAGGGTCTGGGTCAAGGTAGACTCAGTGCTGATGTTTATAGACCTGTCTGTGATGTAGAGCTGTGACTCTCAGGAGCCCCAGCCTATATGTATGCTTATCTAACTGAGAAATATGGTGAGGCAGCAGGAGAGGAGGAGACAAATCACACAAAGACATTCTTCTGCTGATGCGAACAGTTACCTGAACAGCCATTTTTATAAGACTCTTCACAGGGCTACCATTGTATGATTTGAATTAAATTTAAACTGTAGTCACCTGTCAAACGTAGTTATATTAAACGTGATGTTTCAAATCAGAAAACAAACATGGTGAGTTTAACAAATGCATAATTCACATTTTAAAAACTTGAAATCTTAACAGATGCTGGAAATGTGACAAATTATGACTACAGTGCGACAATACGACCAACACAGCACCAGCCAACATCAGATTCCATGTACCGATACCAAATATTAATTCAGGAACTCAGTTAATGAGATGAACAAGTATATATTTCATATTCAAAAATGCTCATTTTTATTCAGAAATGTAAAAAAAAGACAGTCAAATTTGATGTTATGTGCTTCATTGATGCAGCAAATGCCACCTGAGGCTCTGCGGCTCCAGTCATCTTCCTTTGCCCTTCCCCCCCTCGATTCATTCACTGAGGCTGTGGATTCATTTTCCCAGAGGAGGGCTTCACCCTGTACAGATCACCAGCCTGTCTACAGGCAAACATGGAGAGACAAACAACCAATATCACACACTTACAAACAAATTTAGGGTGACCAATTAACCTAACATGAATGTTTTGGGGCTTTGGGAGGAAACTGGAGTACCTGGAGAGAACCCATGCATGTACGGGGAGAATAGGCAAGTAAGGGGATTCAACCCAGGAACGCTGTGAAGCAACAGCACTAACCACTCACCATACAGCCTTCACAACATACATTAGGGTAAAATTAAAAAACTCTTTTTAGCACGATTTGTTAATGTCCTCCATTTAATAAAGCCCCTGTAGAAGGTTGTTTCATTTATTCCACATTATTTAAGTTATAGGTCAGATATGATGGACTTTGTCTCTCTCCACACAGGCAGCGGGCTGCACAATAGCAGTGTAGCTACCTATCACTGTCTCACATTGAGGGAGAAGAGAGACATTGATAGTTTGGCCTTGTGTCTAAAAGGTGGATCTATTTAAAGCCCAAGCAAATTCATAATTAAGCTTCGAAATTTTAGGTTTTAACCAAGCGGCAACCTCCGGTCTAAAAATATGAGTCCAATACAGAAGTGCTAAAAACTGCAGTTCATCGAGTTTCCTCTTGAGGCTGGCTCTGGAAGTACCGGAAACCACATACACACCAATTCAAAGAAGATGATCTTTACAGCAGAAATAAACATGTTTACAGCCTGGTACAAAAGACAAGTGTAGTCTGGATAGCTCATTTCTCGATCGGCACACACTGTAGGGGAGTGATTTTTTTTTCTAACGCAGTAATTTCGAAGATTTTGAGATTACGAGTCTTCCAATGAGAGGCACAGCTGACTTGATTGACAGGTGCGAACACTGTAGCTGTTGGCTAGGAAGCTCAAAGCCCGCCCCTTTACGTCACAATCGTCGACAGCAACATTATGGCTGCCGACGACGATTGGCCTCAAAACAGCTCTTCAGAAACAGATGGGTGACGTCACGGATACTACGTCCATTATTTATACAGTCTATGGTTTTAACTGTTTTCACTAATTTACTCTACTTAAAAACTGTGTCATAGTTTGGTTTAAACTTTATCACTAATCAAAGAGAAGAGAGGCAAAAGATAGGAGGAGCTAACATTTGCAGGCAGATCAAAAAACTTAAATTGCTAAAATTGAATAAGCAAGAAAAAGATTCAATTGCTGTATGACGAGGGAGAAATGTGTTTCATAGTTGAACATATGCCAATAGTAAATCAATTTTATTATACTGCCAGAATTTCCATCACTACCTTAATCTGGTGTTCATTTGTAATCTGATTGCATCTGTTCTCATCCTTTCCTATGATAGTTGAAGAAGAAAGAAAACAACAAAGAACACACCTCTGACATAAGTCACACCCACTTCAAGTTTCTGTCCAAGTACAGGTACAGGTAACTTTAGGTTGAGAGGATCTATATAATGGTGTCTCTGCACACCCTATTAAGTGTTGCTAGCTGATATCTATGTGATAAATACATGGCAGTAGCAACTTCTGTTTTACTCCACTCTCGTGCCATTGTGGTATGTTTTATAGGACATAATGTATAAACACTCAAAATGCTTATACATTGATAGCAGAGGCTCCTATATGAAGCATGCTTCATCCTTTGCTCAGGTGAGATGCTTCTGACGTTGTTTCTAGTTCAGGCGTGGCTTGATCTTAGGAACATGACAGTTTTATTCCCTTTCCTGAAGACCTCTGTGCGTGGTTCTACTGCTGTTAAAAGTTTGGTAATTTACGGCTTTTTACTGGTAAAACTATCTCGGTAAATATTTTGAATATAAAATATCAAACATAGTGACACTCTTACATCCCGCTACTTCAGCAGTTGGCCGGTTACAGTGGATATACTATGAAAGCTTCTGCTATAAGTGAAAGCACACAGGGACAGTGTGTCCCTCTGGTTATGTATGTCATGGTTTACTCTCCAAGTCATTTGCTTCATAATGACAGCATTTTTCCAAGTAAATAAATCCATTTAATCTTCACTACTATTGGAAATGAAGTTATTTCATCTGCAGCAATCCACGCTCACACCCACAGATAAGTAGCAGGACCAGATTAAAGTCATTCATTTCACACTTCCCATATGAATGCATGATTTCCCTTTCTCCCTGGCTTTCTCTCCCGTCATCTGATCTCCTCATACATGATGATAATGAATTTCACACACAGCGCTGGATGAGACAGGATCACAAATATCAAATATGGATGTTTGGAATTAAGGATTATGGTAGTGTGCTAGCCACGCTGCAGCTGCTACAATGTCCTGGCTGCATTCCAATTTTGTCCTCCATCAACCCCTGCTGGGAGCAATTTAATGTGTACCCCCACCCCCCAGCTGAGACAAGTCACGTCCAAGCATGGGCTTCCATTTCTCTGCTTCAGAGGCTTTACTGAGCTCAGGCCTACTGTCAGTGCCAGCAAGCAGCAGCCAGTCACTCCACTGAGAAGTCCCCAGATATCAGTTTGCATGCACATGAGGAGGAGGATGAAAAAATAGCCCAGTGGTACTCTAAAGAACCCTAAGGATCAACTATCAAAGCAGCAGAGAGGCTGCGGGAAGAAAAAAAGTGTCACCACTCGACACAATAGATCCCCTAACTTTCTTTCTAACACTCTTGCATTCACTCTCACAATTTCCTGCCACTTGTGAATCTGGGTCGGCAAAATGCATCAGCTGATGGCTCTCAGGAAGCTGTGAGACCATACATTACAAAAGTACCCATAATCAAACACTAAAAGAAATGTGGGAATATTGTTTTATCATAACTGAAAAAAATATCACAAGGTCACCTGATTTAGTTTATCAAAGGTTTCAGCAACCCCTCAGTTTATAAGGACAGGTTGTTCAATTGGTAGCAGTGACACTTGTGAATGACTCCCTTAAACTCCCTAAAAAAGACACACACACGCACACGCACACACACACACACACACACACACACACACACACACACACACACACACACACACACACACACACACACACACACACACACAGCTTCCCTGTATTGGTTTACTCCTTATGTTAGAAGAAAAAAACATGTTTGCAGCAGCCACACACACACATACACAAATGCACTCACAGCTGTCATACACATCAATGCTAAGGGAAGTGTGTTCATCAGTGTTGTGCTGGCGCGGTAAGTAAAGCATCAGTAAGGCTTTAAACATGTCAATAAATAGTTATTGCATTATTGGACACTCACTTGAATTGGAAAAATATAGGCAGGGTATACATTTTACAAGGGCTTTGGCTTCATCGAGCTAAAACAAGTAATAATAATAATACTACTAATAATAATAACTTTATTTATATAGCACCTTTAAAAACAAATGTTTACAAACATGTGGCAGGGACAAACAAAGTGTGGTTCAAATAACAAAGTAAACATTTAGACAGCGAGGAGGAATTTTTACAATGCAAAACAGTGGTGGGACAGTAGACCAGTAAATCATTGTGTCCCATTGTATCCCTCAATGAGTTATTTTCCTTACGAGCTACTTGCTAGTTGTGAGTTATGATAGCAAGCATCATAGTTAATATTGCTGAGGTGTTATGGAAGCCCAGGTTACTTTGATAGCGGCCTTCAGCTCGTCTACATTAGTGTATCTGGTGTCTCTCATCTTCCACTTGACAGTACCCCACAGACTCTCTATGGGGTTCAGGTCCAGCACGTTTGCTGGCCAATCAAGCACATGGTCATTAACCAGCTTTTGGTACTTTTTGGCAGTGTGGGCAGGTACCAAGTACTGCTGGAAAATGAAAACAGCATTTCCATAACGCTAGTCAGCAACAGGAAGCATGAAGTGCTCAAAAAAATTTCCTGGTAAACAGCTGTGTTGACTCTGGACTTCAGAAAACACAGTGGACCAACACCAGCAGATGACATGGCACCCCAAACCATCCCTGACTGTGGAACCTTTACACTGGACTTCAAGCAACTTGGATTCTGTGCCTCCTCACTCTTCCTCCAGACTCTGGGTCATTGATTTAAAAATGAAATACTAAATGTACTTTATCAACTCAACTCAACTTTATTTATATAGCACCTTTCATACATAAAAACATGCAGCCCAAAGTGATTCACAGAATAACAGAGAGACAGAAAACAACAGCAATGGTAAAATTATAAAAGGCATGATTATAAATAAAATGCTAAAATAAGAAAAATCAACACAGTAAAATTAATAAATTAAGTAAGAGTGGAAAGAAAAGTTAAAATAAGATAGAGTTAACAAGATCAGATGAACACAAAAACAAATAATAATTACATTTTATAAATAAATAAATAATTTTATAAATAAGATAAATAAATGTTAAACAATGATTAAAATAATAATGATTAAAATAATAATAAAAATAATAATGCAGTCCAGGGCTAAAATAAACTACTCCAAATTAAAAGCTAGATTATAAAGGTAAGTCTTAAGTTTAATACTTCAACTGAAAAGAGGACTTGGACCACTGAGCATAGTCCTGTTCTTTTCCTCCTTAGCCAAGGTAGACGCTTCTGATGTTGTCTCTAATTCAGGAGTGACTTGACATGAGGACTGCAACAGTTGAAGCAAAATTTATTCATAGATACATCTGTGCATGGTGGCTTTTGATGCGCTGACTCTAGGCCTCAGTTGACTCCTTATGGAGTCCCCCCAAATTCTTGAATGGGTTTTGCTTGACAATCCTCTCAAGTCTGTTACTTGTACATCTTTTTCTACCACACTTTTTCCATCCACTCAACTTTCTTAGTAATATGCTTGGATTCAGCACTCTGTGAACAGCCAGCTTCTTTAGCAATTAACTTTTGTGGCTTACCCTCTTTGTGAATCTGACTAAGAGACCATTTAAACACACAGGAAACATTTGCAGGGTGTTTCCAGTTAATTAGCTGATTAGAGTGTGACAATATTAGTTTACAATATTGAACTTTTTCCACAATATTCTAATCTTATGAGCTACTGAATTTGGGGTTTTCATTAACAGGAAGCCATAATCATCACAATTAAAAAATAGAAATGCTTTAAGTATTTCCTTCTGTGTGTACTGAATCTCTATATAATAAAGGAGGTGTTTATTCTTGTCCTCCCAAAATCACAAACTGTGTATACTTTAATCACGCCTCAAAAGAAATTGCAGAGTTAAAGGAATTGCCATTAACACATTTACTTTGAAAACCCCAATGTTATTGTGAAAGAGTGGCCTAAATAAGCTTTTGGTGAGGCCTTAAACAACATAAGAAACATTAAATATAGTAGCAGAAATATTTGCCATGATTTTTTTTGTAAATACTAAGTGTTTACTTTAATATTTTGGTTCACAGTAAGACATTCATATCTTCAAAAAATGATTAATCTTAAGTTTAAAAATTGCTCCAAGATACTTTAATTGAAAGTATATGTGTAAACGTTAATATACAATACATGTCAAAAGTGTGCCATCAAGTTCTTTCTGCTCAAAAGAAAGAAACCTTTAATACCTCATTTCTTGTACTAGAGAAGTTCACCATGCGTAACTTTTTTGATGGTGATATCAAAATATATACTGGTATAACAGTTGGATTTTTAGGTATTTAAAAAGTGGCTAAATACATGCTCCTTCAGGCTTTAGTGTTTTCACTCTTACCACCTGTGTCACTCACTCTTGTTTCAGTTACTCTATAAAATATTCTCTGATTAGTAGTGTTGCTTGACTTGAATTGTATTCACTGTCTGAAGATCTAGTGTTTGAGATTGTCATGAATGTTGATCAGTTCATGTAGAGAACATAGTTTCTCTCAGTGTCTGTTTTCTGTTCTATATTTAATATCAGTTCCTTTGTGTTTCCTTTGGTATTTTGAAGACAGTACTGACGTTAGACTGTGTGTATTCCCAGGGAAACAGTCTAGTATACTGTAGTATGGGGAAAACACAGAGCTCAGCTACTAAAAGGCTTCAATATCCTTTGATGTCAAAGCTGCATGAAAGGCACATAGCAGACTATGAACATGAAACAATCTCAAGCATGTTGTTGAGGGAAATCCTGTGACAATCACTGCTATGAACTGCTTTGAAAGTTAATGTTGAATGCCCTCAGCACGAACACTATTCTTCATTCTTAAAGGGACCCGTTTGACACCAATGTCCAGAAACTTTTACTTTGTGTGAAAACAATGATTTTTCAGCTTAAATTGGTACAAAGTCGGGTTGAACATGACAGGGCACTTGTTCATACCTGTAATTTTGTTGTAATTCAAAGCTTCAATACACCGTTTTGGCAGGAAAACATGAAATAAAAATATTTTCTTCTCCCCTCTTGACTGTCCCTGAAGTGAAGAGACATGGGCTAGCCTACCTGTTCACTAGAGGGTGACACGGAAGAGCAATTTTCACTCCTGTCCATCTCACTCCGACAGAAAAGAATTTTGTCCTTTTTTGCATTACTTACCAAAACCCTAATCCTAACCCTAATTAAAACCCTATTGCTAACCCTAACATAACCCTAACCCTAACCCTAATCATAACCCTAACCTTATGTAACCCTAACCCTAATCAGACCCTAACCCTACTCATAAACCTTACCCTGACCCTAACCTAACCCTAATCATAACCCTAACCTAATCCTAACCCTTACCTTAGGGTTAGGGTTATGATTAGGGTTATGATTAGAGTTAGGGTTATGATTAGGGTTCGGGTTAGGATTATGATAAGGGTTAGGGTTAGGGTTACGATTAGGGTTAGGGTTATGATTAGGGTTAGGGTTATGGTTAGGGTTATGGTTAGGTTACGATCAGGGTTAGGGTTAGGGTTATGATTAGGGTTAGGGTTATGATTAGGGTTAGGGTTAGGGTTAGGATTAGGGTTATGATTAGGATTAGGGTTAGGGTTAGGGTTAGGATTAGGGTTAGGGTTAGGGTTATGATTAGGGTTATGATTAGGGTTAGGATTAGGGTTAGGGTTAGGGTTAGGATTAGGGTTATGATTAGGGTTAGGATTAGGGTTAGGGTTAGGGTTAGGGTTAGGATTAGGGTTAGGATTAGGGTTATGATTAGGGTTAGGGTTAGGGTTATGATTAGGGTTATGATTAGGGTTAGGGTTAGGGTTAGGGTTAGGATTAGGGTAGGGTTAGGGTTAGGGTTAGGATTAGGGTTAGGGTTAGGATTAGGGTTAGGGTTAGGGTTAGGGTTAGGATTAGGGTTAGGGTTAGATTTATGATTAGGGTTAGGGTTACGATTAGGGTTAGGGTTAGGGGGGTTAGGGTAGGGTATGGTTAGGGTTAGGGTTAGGGTTAGGATTAGGGTTATGATTAGGGTTAGGGTTACGATTAGGGTTAGGGTTAGGGTTAGGTGTTAGGGGGGTTAGGGTTAGGGTTAGGGTTACGATTAGGGTTAGGTTTAGGGTTAGGGTTAGGATTAGGGTTATGATTAGGGTTAGGGTTACGATTAGGGTTAGGGTTAGGTTTAGGTGTTAGGGGGGTTAGGGTTAGGGTTAGGGCTAGCGTTAGGGTTATGATTAGGGTTAGGGTTAGGATTAGGGTCATGATTAGGGTTAGGGTTACGATTAGGGTTAGGGTTAGGGTTAGGTGTTAGGGGGGTTAGGGTTAGGGTTAGGGTTACGATTAGGGTCATGATTAGGGTTAGGGTTACGAGGGTTAGGGTTAGGGTTAGGGTTATGATTAGGGTTAGGGTTAGGGTCATGATTAGGGTTATGATTAGGGTTAGGGTTATGATTTGGGTTAGGGTTAGGTTTAGGGTTAGCGTTAGGGTTAGGGCTAGCGTTAGGGTTAAGATTAGGGTTAGGGTTAGGGTTAGCGTTACGATTAGGGTTAGGGTTAGGGTTATGATTAGGGTTAGGGTTACGATTAGGGTTAGGGTTAGTGTTAGGATTAGGGTTATGATTAGGGTTAGGGTTAGGATTAGGGTTAGGGTTAGGATTAGGGTTAGGGTTAGGATTAGGGTTAGGGTTATGATTAGGATTCGGGTTAGGGTTAGGATTAGGGTTAGGATTAGGGTCATGATTAGGGTTAGGGTTACGATTAGGGTTAGGGTTAGGGTTAGGGTTAGGGTTAGGATTAGGGTTATGATTAGGGTTAGGGTTAGGGTTAGGGTTAGGGTTATGATTAGGGTTAGGGTTACGATTAGGGTTAGGGTTATGATTAGGGTTAGGGTTATGATTAGGGTAAGGGTCATGATTAGGGTTAGGGTTAGGGTTAGGGTTACGATTAGGTTAGAGTTAGGGTTAGGGTTAGGGTTGGGTTATGATTAGGGTAAGGGTCATGATTAGGGTTAGGGTTAGGGTTAGGGTTATGATTAGGGTTAGGGTTAGGGTTACGATTAGGGTTAGCGTTATGATTAGGGTTATGATTATGATTAGGGTTAGGGTTAGGGGGGTTAGGGTTATGATTTAGGGTTATGATTATGATTAGGGTTAGGGTTGGGGGGTTAGGGTTAGGGTTAGGGTTATGATTAGGGTTAGGGTTAGGGTTATGATTTAGGGTTATGATTATGATTAGGGTTAGGGTTAGGGGGGTTAGGGTTAGGGTTAGGGTTATGATTAGGGTTAGGGTTAGGGTTAGGATTAGGGTTATGATTAGGGTTAGGGTTACGATTAGGGTTAGGGTTACGATTAGGGTCATGATT